>NC_029778.3:75043150-75044188 GCF_000817695.3 Arachis duranensis | reverse complement strand
GGATAAAGAGGAATCTCTGCTATTTGATAAAAGACAGAGAAGACCACAAGTGCCAGCTATGTGTCTCAGAGTTATCTGAAGAAAGCAATAATGAAACGGAATCAACCCACATGATAAAGGAAGAAGACAACGCATCTGAAGGTCACATGATGAAAGAGGAGGACTGCACATCTGAAGCATCTCTCAATATTATTGCGTAGTGACGTAAGCGCTTAGGTCATAGAGCACTAACAATGTAGCTGGTGCAAGATAATAAACAATGACGTAAGCAATGACGTCATAAGAAGGGTAAGGATGGGAATTGTCCATCAGACCCAACCATTATAAATAGGTTGCTTAGGCAATTGTAGAAGGGATCAAACCATAGAAAGCAGGAGGCAAAGAGTACTCATATGCTAGGAGAGTAAGGAGGAAGCTGCCGAGGCGATTCTATAGTTTGAAGAAGAATTCCCTTAGGGAAAACCAATTCTAAACTCCCCTCTGGAGTTAATATCTACAATCTCCCCTTTGGAGATAAAAACATCTTATATAAAATATACTAAATAAAGGAAGTTTTTCTCCAGAAAGGTACGCCTTTATCCTAATCTCTTAGTTATGAATTATTTAGAAAGCTTAGAATTAACAGAAGAATCTCATTATTATAGATTAACTGCTTTATTAGATAACGAAAAACAGGCTGTTTTAAAAACAGAATTAAACCTCAAATCAAATGAAATTTTTAATAAACAAAATCTTTTAAAAGAAGTTTTTAATAGAAAAAATATAATATACTATGGAAAAATTCAACTTGAAAGCCCTATAAAGATAAAATCTGCTAATGGAGAACTTGAAATAGCTTTGATAAATGATGAAGAGTTGAGTAAACAGATTGAGAAAATTAAAGATCAACAAAAGAGATCGAAAATTGGATGGATTCATATTAGTACTATACAAGTCTTAATCAAATCTACATATATGAAAGGAATTAATTCACCAATAAGCTTAGCGATTTGTGATAAAAGAATTACTGATGACCCAATAGATCAAATAATTGGAATT
>NC_029778.3:75022522-75042704 GCF_000817695.3 Arachis duranensis | reverse complement strand
AAAATCGGTTGAATTATTTACAGTTTTCTGAAATAAATCAAAGAGCATTTGAAGCCCTAAAAATAATCTATGACAAGTTAAAAAGAGAAGTCGAAGAGCTAGAAAAATTAATAGAATCTCTAGAAAATAGTGATGAATCGATGATAGAATTTGCAGAAATTCTAAGATAAATAATGAAGCATACAAAGATTGAAAGACCAGAAAATAAAATAAAAAGGAAAAGGGCGAAAAAATTAAAAAGTAAAATAAAGGAGTATAAAAGGGAATTAAATAATCTTCAGATCGAAATTGATGACCTTATAATAAAAAGGATAGAAACAAGAATAAATATAAACAAGTTGGAGTTAAACTTAAAAAATTTATAAATGCCTGGAAAACCATATTATGACTTAAAAGAATTAAAACTGTTAAAAGAAAAAATGGAAAATGAAGTTGAAAAATTAAAAAGATATTTAAAAACAACAGAAAATGTAGAAATAAAAGAAGTTTTTGAGGATTTAAGAAATTATATTAAAGAAAAAGACAAACAGATAAAAAGTTTTATATACAATAATCCATGCAAAAAAAAATATTATAAACTAAAACAAGATTGAAAAACTATAAAAAATCAGAAGTATAAATACTAGTAATACGGTCAATACTTTTTATTATGAATTGGAAAATTATTCGAAGAATTAATAGAAACTTCGAAAAAGAAATTAAAAGAAAAGACTTAAAATTTGGTATCAGAGCCAAGTTAACGATTAAGGATAACACTTTTTCTTTAAGCAATACTTTTAATCACACGCTTTTTCAGCCACAAAAGAACAAAAATCTGTACAGGCACATCTGTACACTAGATGGCCCCACATCACATTCATATGTATTCGGATAAACTACTAAAATTATTTTTGATTTTTGAATATATGTACAAAAATATCTCTTATTTTTTATGATGTTAAATATACTTTTTAAAATATATTTTAGAGATTAAATTTTAATATAATTTTTTTTGTAAACATAACTAAAAAAAATATTTTTATTTTTAAAATTTATTTATACATCAAATACATTTTTCTACAATTTTTTTATCAATTGCCAAAAATGATTTTCTTAAAAGTAATTTTAAAGATCAAATTTTAGTCCAATTTTATATATATATTTTTTAAATAATTATCTAAATATTTTTATTAAAATTCAAGTAAAATATGCAAATATTTGACACATATAACAATTATTTATTACTTATATAAAATGATATTTTATTATTTCAATAAGGATATTTTTGTTAGTCGCTCTAAAAAATTAGGTGTAATTTTGATAATTTACTCTATAGATACGGAATAAGTATTAAGTAGGTGTATTTTACGTTGAGTATGATTATATCGATTAAGGTTATAAAATTTTGATAATATTTATAAACTATAGTTGAAATTAAGATTATATTTTTTATTATTAGACAATTTTTTTAATTTGATGACTTTTTATTTTTATTTTTTAAATCAAAAGTATTATAAAATAAAAAACCCACAATTTTAAGTATATTTTTTAAATATTGTCAAAATTTATATCTATCATAATTATCTTAATCATAATCACTATAAATTTAACCAATAAGTATGTGTACAATTTTAGTGGCTCAAAAAATTGAATATGGACTCCAACTGTCTGAAATTGCTCAAAATAGTTAATAAGGTAATTTTCATAAATCTTGACTTGGGTAATATTACGAGTAAAGACCCAATTCGGTTTTTGTCCAAAAAAAAGGGACACTTCGACCTTTAACCTTTTTATTTTGGGACAATACGGTCCTTCTGTTAAAAAATTTATTAAATAATAATAAAAATTAGTTTTGTGAAGGGTTTTATTTGTATTTTGTGGGGATTTTAAACCCCCACAAAAATCTTTTCAATAATATAACCAATTACTACCACTACTACCATTATCTTTTTCATCCTCATTATTATCACTCTTACTTTTATTATTTTTATTGTGTAACCATATTTTATCATCATCATTATCTCTTCTATCCTCATCATCACCAATACCAATATTATCAACATTAAAGTTTTCTTCTTTTATTTCTTATTCCATGTTATTTTTTTCCTTTAAAAGGTATTATACTATAATTACTTTTATTTTGTGGCATCATTTTTATCAATGGTTTTTCTTCATTTAACCACCATTGATGAAGGAATTTTTTAAAAACAAAGTTATTAATAATTTGTGGAGGTTTAAAACCCCACAAAATACAAATAAAATCCCCATAAAATTAATTTTTATTATTATTTAATAAATTTTTTAACAAAGGGACCGTATTGTCCCATAATAAAAAGGTTGAGGGTCGAAGTGTCCCTTTTTTTTGGATAGGGATCACTTTGTCCTTTGTGAAAATGGACGAGAACCGGATTGGGTGTTTACTCTAATATCACTGTTAAAAATTTTAAGAAGGTAAAATCATATTGCTTTTTTTTAATTTAAGCGGATAAAAAAATACATAAATTATTATATTTTTAACCGTCTTTTTAAGTAAGAATTTTTTTGAATTTGCTTGATCTTTTTGTATAGACTTTTTTTTCTTTCTTCTTTTAATTTGTCTTATGCTAATTTTTTTCTTTTATGTTAAGGGTATTAAAGAAAATGGTTAGAAATCTATTAGAAAGGTGGTTACTGTAAAAATTAATAAAGATAATTTTAGAAAATAAATAAATAAATAATAACTAAATAAAATAAAAGATAGTAAATGTAATACCCTATCACACTTAATCTTATGCTTAAGTTATAAGAAATTCATCAATCGACCACTTTTAACGAATTCTTAATTGAATAACTCAATCTCATTAATCACCAATAATTATAATTCAATATCATCACACGCAATTTTCATGATTCATTAACAAAGACATCAATTTCACCCTCAAAACCAATGCAACATAATTCATACCATTCACTATATCCAATTAGCAACAACACAATTCAATTTCTAACCTATGGTCATCTAGCTTAAGTTTTCACAAAACATTATATATTAAATACGCGAAACCTAAACCATATCTTGCCCAATTTCCACGTATGCTCCGAGACACCACCAAGGCACCCAAAAGGTCCAAAATCACCTAAGTAAAAGCACTCAACCTCCACCAAGTTCCAAATCACCTTTATACAACCCTAATTCACATATAGAAGCAAATCAATCTAGTAAACCTAAAATGCAACTAGAAGAAATGTGATATTGCAAGATTTCAAATGAACGGTAGTTTTTCTCATACCTTTGGTCTGTGTTGCTGTTTTCATTCGTTTGTGGTTATTCCTGCCAAATCTTCTCGCAATTCTTCTGCAGTAGTGGTTTTCGCAGAAAATGTGACTGAAGTTTGAGTGATTTTGAGAGAGATTCGAAGAGAAGAAGCAGTTTCGTGTGTTTTGAAGAATAAGGAATGTTTTTTAATAATGAAGCACGAATGTAGTGGTTCCGTGTGTATAGGGCGCGTGGAAGTCACGTTTATTTAATGAGATTGAAAGCGCGTGAGTTGTTTTAGGTTTGACCTAACTTGGTTACATGATTACATGGATGTGTAGCATCTCTACTTTTATATATGTATTTTATACTCATATCAATTAATATTTATCATTTTAATGTATTTTCCATTTTTGGGATATTTCATCCGTTAAAGCTGTGTAAAGCAAAAAATTATTTTAGGTCAAATTTTATTGTTGGTGCTTAATACAACTTTTTGTCATTTCATAATGCTCATGCTTTCTTTGATGATGACATAAATAAAAGAGTAAAGTGATAAATAAATTCTTCAAAATTTATATTTTAGATAGATTAATTTCACTACAAGAAAAAAGGTCTATAGTCACACTTTTTTCTTGCCACGCTTTTATGTGGGTGACAATTGATTAGAGATTTGACCATATTTTTTTTGCTACGCTTAAAAAGCATGCCAAAAGGGGTCTATAGCCATGCTTTTATGAGGGTGGCAATTGATTTGAGATTTGGCCACGCATTTTTTGCCAAGCTCAAAAAGCATAGCCATAGAGAAAAACAGGCACACTTTTAAAGCGTGGCGACAGAATTTTGTTATAGTGACATTTTAAAAGCGTGGCCGTTTTTTACAACTCATCTGGCACGCTTCAAAAGCGTGGCCAAAAAGGTTGCAAACAAAAAAACGTTTCAAAAATAATATAATTAGTTAATTACATTACACACCATCTTCTAAACTCTATCTTTCTCTTTCGAATCCTAAAACTCTTCGAAACTTTTGTATTCAAAGAAGGCTCTTCAAAAGAACCCTAAACTATTCGAAAGAACCCCAGGAGTAGTAGCGACCCCAGCAATCCGAAGAACATCGCCAGCGCTCCCTGTTCCGGCACACTAACCTTACCCCTTTTTAATTCACAAACCATAACCTAACACCCACCACACGGGCCCCCTTTCCCCTCACAATGGCGCCGTATCCCCACTCCCCCCTTTCCCCTCTCCAGCGCACACAACACAATACACACACGCACCACCTCACCCAAGCGAAAGAGGATAGCTCGAGGAAGGAGTCGCCACCTTGTTTCCAGCTCCGTCACCCGCAGCCCGCTGTCGCTGTTGAGTCAAATTTGTCTGATGAAAAGAGTTGCTTTATTTGTTCCGTTGTGTTGTTCAAAACTTAAACAAGCTGTGTCTGTGAGAGAGAGAGAGAGAGAGAGAGTGCGACGATGAGAGAGGAGGAGCCGTCACCAAACACGTCGCCGCCGCTGGAGGAGCTTCGCGCTTCGCAGTCGCCGAGGAGGGGAAAGAGGAGCTGCTCCCGTCGCGCCAGTCACCGTCGTGCTTCCTGGTTGCCGATGAGGGAGTCGCAAGAACAGTTGCCATCGCAGAGGAGGGCGACGCGCAAGAGGGAGCCGTCATGGTGGTCGCCATCGTCGCTGTTGAGTAAATCTTCGTGCTTTTTCAGTAAATCTTCGATCATCATTTAATCATTTATTTTGAATATTACAATAAATCTGTGCTTTTAATTATTATTACTCTTTTCCAATTGATTTTAGGAAATCAAAGTTTTACCGATTTGACAAGGAAGGGAACCGGTGGAAGGAGAGAACCGCAGGTACCGTCAAGTTCCCAAAGAACAAGGTTGCTAGCAAGGTTTGGCTTCTCATCTGAACAAAATTCATTTGTGCTTCTTTGTTTATGTTGTTTATTCTCTGATTCATTTGTGCTTCCCTAGTTCTCTGATTCTTCAGTTTATAGGTAGTTAGAGAAGTTTAAATGATAATTGTTTGAGCCTCATAATGTCAAACGTGGTTCTTTTGCTTTCATTATAGTAGTTAAATCTTAAGAAGGTTAATTGGTTCATTTGTGCTACTAAGTTTTGTTCTTTTTTTTGTGTTTATGCAGAACAAAATCATTGCCGAGCGTGGGTCTTTAGCTGTAAGCACTCCAAATCATTGAAAAAGATAATTCATGGATTCCATATTTTTTTTCATTTGAAAATAATACTAGAATAATATAATCTGATATGAAAAGCTGTTAATGCTGTAGCTTGATTTATATTTATAAGAAATTATGACCTTATTGGTTGAATAGCTTATCCTGGGATCCCAAACACTTTTGTCTTCATTGTTTCAAAGTGACCATATATAAATATTGATGAGCTCAACATATTGCTATTCGTTGCCGCTGCTACCTTTTATTCTGCTTCTGCTTTGCTGCTGCTACCTGACACTGTGTTCCAATCTTAGCCTCAGGTGCCTTCTTCCTGTATTTGTAGAACTTCTCTCAAGAGCTTCAAAAGCTTGAAGAGTATTGCATGAACCAGAAATCCATTGATTCAATGGTACCTATATATATAACTCTTTTATTAATGCTTTTACTTTGTTTAATTTTCTTCAGCACCGCTTGGTTCATCTGCATTTGACCTAATGAGCTCTTTTACCTGCATGAACTAATTGAAATCTCAAAACTGAGTTGCTTGATTCATAGCACTAAGTTTGATGAGAAGAAAATTGAGTTGATACTTATTTAATTTTTGTCATTTTATTTATTTAACACCATGTTTTTATTTTATTATCATTATTATTATTTAAAGCTGTATTGCTTAATAATTGTTGTCTTTTTTGGTGTTGATTCTTATTTTAAACTTGATATGCATCATTTATATATGAATAGGTATATTTCCTGAACAAGTTTTGTACCTTAAGCAAGAGCTTACAGATGGTCCAGCAGCTTCGGCTCTTTAGGTAATTATATGTGATATTGTGATCATGGAACTAGTTAGAGCTTTTTGACTAAGATTATAGCATTGGTATTATGTAATCTTTCACATTGTAATAATGTGCAACTGTAGTATGGTATTATAATTGTTTAAAATAGTTTTCTGACTTGTAGCACTGATGTTTAACTCTTAATTATTTTTTATTTGATTTATCCTAGCTAGGTTTGCTCGTTTTATAAACCCTGTTGGTTCTCATCTTTTAATTTTTATGCATATTTTTAGGGTTTTAATGAATGAAGGCATCTTTGATGTCATCATCCAGGTTTTGCAAAGTCAAGATAAGAAGTTGGTGCTAATTGGGTATTGATTCCCCTTTGTCACCTTGATCTGTTAATGATTCAGTTTTGGGTGTTCATGCATTTCCTTTGTTAATTTCTAATGTGAACTTATTATGATGGTTCCAGAACAGATATCCTGATTCTCTTCTTGAATCAAGATCCTATTCTTTTGCAATCCTATGTTGTTCGGCAAGAAGGAATAACACTTCTTGGATTTCTGGTATGCTTTGTATGCAAATAAGGTCACATTTTTCTTATGACATGCATGTATAAAATTACTCATAAGGTATTTATTAGACATGTTATCCTATACAGGTTAAGGGAATGATAACAGAGTTTGGGGACAACATGCATTGCCAGTTTCTTGAGATCCTTCACAGTCTATTAGACATGAATGTTTTTGGATGAACTTTCATTTTACTTATAAATAAATAGTGATGTGAACTTTTTTATTTGATTACAAGTTTTATAGATATGGAAACATAGTGATTTGAGTTAACACATGATTGATCTTTAGCCTTCAGCCACAAATAATTAAAGTGTATTGGTACAAGAAAGTTACTTATATTTGTAGTAGTTTGAGGTTTTACATTCTTCTTGAGTGTATCAGAAACCTTGTGTTGGATTAGCAATTTGTTTATTTATTCATTATCCTGACATGACATGATTATTCTTGATTTTTAAGTTTAAAATGGAGGGGTTGAGAGAGACGCTCCATGCATTCCTTATAGTACAGGTGTATTCAGTTTTAGATTGTAATTCTTCTACTAAAATAAAATTTTGATCTTCTTAGTTGGTAGTGTAGTTTATCTAGGGTTGATGTTGCTATCATATACCAAAAAAATCACTGTCTGGAACTCATGCAGTTGAATTTATTCTTGCTAGTTCGGATTCTGAATTGTGCATCTTCTAATTATTAAAGGAAATGTCAGTTAGTAGTCTTATTTTGCATTTCAAGTCGACTTGTTTAAAAGACGAGTTTGGATGTTGAGTAGTAATTTATTACACATCCTCTGAATTGTTGAAAAAAACTTCTCTTTCACATAAGATGGAAGTCCATCCTTTTCTAGGTTAATAAGATATGTATTCGTGGACTTATTTTATTGATTGTTTCAGTTTTATCTGGCAGAGGGACACAGTTATTGATATTTTCTTTAGTAGCATTTTGGTCAACTGGTTGAAGTTGTTGCATCCAGAATGATAGCAGTGACAGCATCAATATTGAGGGCGAGAAACGAGACGACACGGTGACGCAGAAAGCGGCGCGGCGACGAGATGGAGGCCGATGAGAGTTAGCAACAGAGAAGGTTAAGGCTTTGAGCTCGCGCTGGCCATAATCATATAACTTTGAAGATGGAGAGGAAACCGTCTGCAAGGTTAGAGAAGAGAAGCAAAAGGGGGATGTAGATAGGGTCTTCAATTTTGGTCATTTGATTATTTCTATGCTTTTATGGTCAGGTTGAGAAGCTTATTAAGAAATCAAAGTTTTGAACTCAAGATTTATTTTGTATTTGAGTATTAATGTGTAAAACAATTATAGCAAAAATTATGTCACTAATTACTGTTTGATTTGTCTTGCAATAAAAATTGCGTACTATATTTATAGGTTTGATAATAAAAAATGACTGAAAATTTATATTGTGTAGTGATGAAGGTAAAGTCAGAAAAAGGAATTTTTTTTTTTAAATTTGAAAAGGCTATCGCCACGCTTTAAAAGCATAGCCGTATCTCTTGCTGTCGCCACAATTTAAAAGCGTGGCCATATCTCGCTATCGCCACGTTTTAAAAGCGTTGTTGTATCTCGCTATCGTCACACTTTAAAAGCGTGGTTGTATCTCGCTATCGTCACGCTTTAAAAGCGTGGCCATATCTCTCTGGCACGCTTTTTAAGTGTGGCAATCTGCAAAAGCGTAGCGATAAGTTACCAAAAGCGTGACAATAAAACTGTTTTCTTTTAGTGTTTTAAAAAAGAAATACTAGTAAAGTATTCTATAATAATAGATATGGATAAGTTAATTTAAATTAAAAGTATGGAAACTAATTTAAAAATAAATATGCCCACATCCTCAATAAAATATCCGTATTGCCACATTCATTGAGGATTATTATTTTGACTCTTTCAAACAGATGATTAAAAAGCCAAATCTTGAGGAAATTGTTCTCTGCCTACCAGCACAATAATAAATAGGTGCTTATTCTTATTTGATAGGTGATTATTATTATTATTATTATTATTATTATTATTATTATTATTATTAGTAGTAGTAGTAGTAGTAGTAGTAGTAGTAGTAGTAGTAGTAGTAGTAGTGATAACGTTACGTCCTAGCTAAATCCATCGAATCTAGATATAATTAATTACAATGGATAAGACAAATATTATCATATTTCTAGAATATATTTAATATACGTGCATTAAATTTTTAGATAAATAGAACTAGTATTTAGCTAAGATTAAAGAAAACTCAAATCCCCTCTAATAAAACGAATTCCATCTACCATGAAAGAGAAATATAAATATTTTTGTCGTTTTCTTTTTCTATTATTGTAGCATTTTATTCAATTAATTGTGTATCTAAATCTAAAAATTAAAATGACTGCATTTAAAAATAATTTATTTTAACTACTTTATATTTCAAATTTCTTAAAATTTTACAAAATTTCATCCAAATGCACTCCTAATAATGATTATTATTAGTAGCACTCATCATTTAATTCTTGACATTACTTGCTACTTTTCATTCAATTGGTTGTAACAGTAATGTATTCCCCACTTTATTGAAGTTCTAGCATCCACAGAGAAGTTATGGAGCAACGATCAATGTTTCTTCTTGTCTCCTGGGGATGGCTTGAACCACGTCAATAGAAATGATAAATTAGCGTGAAAGAAAGAAATCATTTTTCCATCATTTATAATGATTATAGATTTAATTAAACGTGCCAATTGAATTTTCTTCATTTTAATAATTTCCATGATAAGTATAGTTTTGTCCTTTTCTTATGAATGACTGGGGTCTGGGGTTGATTAATAAGTCTTTGAACGACATATGGAAAACTTTTTAAATTGTACTTAAAAAAATTGTGCAAGGGATCGGAATCCAAACGTGTCAATTAAATTCTCTTCATCTTAAGATATTTCTCTATATTATCGATATTCTATAATTCAAAAAGTCATTTGAGGAGGGTTTTTGTTTTCTTATGAACTGGATGTCCATTATTAACATAGTTATCAGAACTGAACCGGTAATCAACCCGGTGAGACTACTGGATCACTGGATTACTGATTCAACCGTTGGGTCACAGGTTAAACCGATTGATTCGGTTATAATTGAATAATTATATAAAATTTATTTTTTATACAAAATTAAGTTATTTTAATATTTTAACAATTTATTAATTAATTATATTAATCAAATATATGTTGAAAAAGAGTTAATATTAATAAATATTATATAATTATCAATAACAAAAATATAATATAGTTAATAAAATTATTTTTTCTTATCTTTTTAGTTTAGAGTTATTAATTAAAATATGTTTAAGAAGTTATAATATATTTATGAAAAGGCATTGATAATACAATAAAACATGTTGGCTTGGTGGTTAACAGCTCCTTTTGTTCTCCAGGAGTGTCAGGTGACACCGTGTTAAAATTTTTAAAATGCACATGCTGACGTCATCTTGCGAGTTGATTGATTCGGTTTGGTTCGCGGTTTAGTCCGATTTTCACCGAATTTTTCGAGTCTAGTCAGTTCATTTACTTGTACGGTTTGACTCTTAACCCGGACCGAATAAGGGTTTGGTTTACCGATTTTTCGGTCGAACCGGCCGGTCCTGTCCGAATTTGATAACTATGATTATTAAGTCTTTCAACATATGGAAACGTTTTAGTTTTTCTTATATAAAAAGGTTTAGTTAAAAGGTATTCTAAAAAACCAATTATTTAAGAGTAAAACTTAATAAATTTACATTTAATTTATATTTTTATTTAAATAGTCTAATTTTAATATTCTTAAAGAATGTCTTAAGACCATTGTTAATAAAATTCGTACAATAATTAAAGAATAAATCACTATTTTAACTCTAAATATAATTTAGTTTTTTACTCTCACATTTTTAATATATCTGTCATTTTTTACTTAAGCAAACTAATTAAGACAATTATTAATTTTTATTAAAAAAATAAATTAGAAGAATAGCGAGACAAAAAATGTCTATTATATCACTATTTCTTTTTTTTTCTTTCTCTTAAATCTCAATTTTTTCAGTTGTATCAATATTCTCCCTCCAAATTAATATCTCTCTAATTTCTACTCATGTTAATTAAAAATGATAAAAAAAGGTATAGTAGGCAAAAATAAAAATAATGGCCTTTTTATATAAATAAAAAATTATATATTTACTTATTTTTTTATATTTTTTTTATTTTAAGCATTATGTGTTAATTTCGTAAACAGAACTTATTTCACAATTAAGGACTGGACAACAAAAGAAGAACGTTATTGCGCATCCCATGCCAACACAATAAAGACAAAGCAATTCTAGTATTATAGTGCCAATGTTGCTGACAGAATTACTGGGATCTCTATATAACAATGCAGGCAATCCCTGCGCATTACACCGAAAGCATTTGTTTAGTTTTAAACATTCAGGATTTGAGAGAGAAAGGGAGATAAAGAAGGATAAAAAGAAAGAAGGAAAAAAATTGTCGCAATGACTTTGAGTAAGGGCATCAATCATTTGAATAAAGAGAGACATATTGCAAGCCACATTGATGATCCAGGTTAGAATTTGATTTAACTTTTTTTGTTTATTATATTATAGTTGTTAGTAGTTTTAAGTTTAAGATAATTTTAATATACTAGAGAATAAACTTTTATAAATATATAAATTAGAGAGACTTTAAAATTTAGTGTAGAAATCTTTGGATTTAAGCTACATATTATAGATTATTATGAAGAGTAAAGTACCAAAATTGACCATGAAAGATTACAACATCGACATATCGACAAATTTAGTCATAAAAGAATTAAAATTAATTTGTACTCATGAAAAATGAGATTTCATAGATAAAACTATCCAAACCCAAATAAAAAAAAAATCTTCAATTGTCCCTCTACTCTAACCTAATCGATCACTCTCAAACTCTAATCCCAACTCATCTCCATTCTTCAATCCTCTTCACCAAAATATAAGCACGGGTCGTACAGGGACGTAGCCACTCAGAAACTGCTTTCAAGCGTTCGTCACCACAGGACAAAGAGGATAAAAATCATCTCTTCTGCACACACTGTGGAATGAAAAAACACACCAAGAAAAACTGCTTTCAGATTGTGGTTTATCCAAATTGGTAGAAAAACAATCCCAAATCATCAAAAAATCAAAGCAAGGGAGTCGCCGATGTGAGCATCCTAGAAGTCACCAGCAACAACGGCAACGAGGCCAGAAGAGAGGAAGCAAGTCGTGATGGCAAGGCAGTAGCGATGGTAAGGGCTGAAACGGTGCCAGAAGGTAAGGAGGAAGAAAGAGAAACCCAAAATCAGAATTCAATAAAAAAATAAATGAATAGATTTTTTATTGTGGGGCTACCGATACTATGACTCTTGACCTCCATGATTTTAACAGCTTGACTATACCCTCAAAAACTCATATTGAAACAGCTAGTGGAGAATTAATTGATGTTAAAGGAGGAGGCTCCATTACTTTTTCATAAAAATTGAAATTAAAAAATTGTCTCAATGTCCCTGCACAATCGTCAAAATTATTGTCTGTTAGCCAAGTAACAAAGGAACTAAATTGTGTGGTACTCATGTACTCTACCTTTTGTCTTTTACAGGGCATTCTTACGAAAGAGATCATTGGGCGTGGTACTGAGCGAGAAGGCCTTTACTTGCTAGGGTCATGCCATGCTTTCTCACGGAATGGATACTAGGAAACTTTTGTTATGGCACAGGCGTCTCGGACATCTTTCATTTGAGTATCTCGTGCAAAAAATCACAGAATTTCTTTTCCTCCAACCAACACTAGAGTCAATTCCAGTTTTTCTCTAATACACTCTGATGTGTGGGGGGCAGCCCCTATTTCCCATAATAATTTTCAATATTTTGTGTTATTTGCGGACGATTTCTCTCGCATGACTTGGGTATATTTTTTAAAACACAAATCTGAAGTACCTGATAAGTTCTTTACTTTCTACCAAATGATTCAAACTTAATTCAACAAGAAAATGCAAGTACTTCACTCAGATAATGGTGAAAAATTTATAAATCAATCAATGCGTAATTTTTTTTATGAAAAATGGTTTTATCCATCAAACTTCCTGCCCAAATACACCCCAACAAAATGGTGTGGCTGAGCGACAAAATCGTAAGTTACTTGAGATGACCCGAGCCATGCTTTTTGATGCACAAGTTCCAAAATTTTTTTGGCCTGAAACTATAGCAACCTCTGCCTACTTATTGAATCACCTACCTACCCAAGTTCTCCACCACAAAACACTCTTATAAGTCTTGGCTACTCGGACTGCAATCCTGCCTATTCTAACCTTACCACCTCGAGTATTTGGATGTTCCATCTTTGTCCATATCCCCAAAGTCAATAGAACCAAACTTGATCCTTGTGTAAAAAAATGTGTTTTCGTTGGGTATGCTACACACCAAAAGGGGTATAGGTGCTACAATCCAATCACTCGTCATATTCATGTGACCATGGATTGTGATTTTTTAGAATTCGAATTTTACTTCAGCCACCAACATGGCATTCAGGGGGAGAACAATAATGAACCACCAAGTTGGTTTAATAACCTTTGTTTCCCAGAAATTGTTCAAACAGAGCAAGTAGATGAAGCCACCGAGCATACTTCACTCAACTTAGAAAATAACTCGGTACATATAACCAGTGAGAGTCCTTTTGAGAATGTCAGACAAGAGGTAAGTAATTGTCAATATGATCATTTACTCCCTGTTTTTAATGAGGCCACTAACAATAACAGTATAGCACTGGAACATGAAGTACCAGAGCCCAATACCTTTATTCTTCCTCCAAGAAGAAACAGAGGGATGCCTCTTGATCAGTACTCACCAGAACATATTTTCCGTAACCCAAGATACCTGATAAGAGTGGCTAGAGAAGGCATAGCAAATGTTGCAAAGGTTTTTTCCACCAGACTCTTAACTGAAGACATTTCAAGAACTGTCCGAGAAACCAATAAGAAAGCTGAATGGCGAAAAGCCATGAATACAGAAATGGAAGCTCTAGAGAAGAACGGAACTTGGGAGAAGTGTATCCTACCGACAGGAAAAAAGCCAGTCGGGTGCAAATGAATTTTCACCATTAAACACAAGGCAGATGGCACTATTAAACGGTACAAGGCAAGGTTGGTGGCCAAAGGTTATACACAGACCTATAGTATCGACTACACTAAAACTTTTTCACCGGTTGTAAAGATTAATACTATCAGGGTGTTGTTTTTAATAGCAACAAATGAAGATTGACCACTCCATCAATTTAATGTCAAGAATGCTTTCTTGCATGGAGAGTTGAAAGAAGAAGTGTACATGGAAGCTCCTCCAAGTTTTTCAACGGGATTTAGAAAACATGAAGTTTTCCGGTTGAAGAAGGCTCTTTATGGGTTTAATTTAAACAATCTCCACGTGTCTGGTTTGAAATATTTACTAGATGCCATGAAAAGGTATGGGTACAAGTAAAGCAACTTTGATCATACCCTTTTTTGAAAAAAACAGGGAGATTTAATCACTTGCCTAATAATCTATGTGGATGATACGATCATAACGGGAAGTGATGCTGAAGAAATTGAAAAATTGAGAAGGAACCTATTTACAAACTTCGAAATGAAACCACATTGAAGAAAACAAAGAAGAGTTATAAGTTTATAAAATAAGAGACCCATTAACTTATTGGATTTGGATATTCTAAAGTTTGAATTTCACTTTAGAGAGTAAAGTGTAATCTCACCATTTATTTTATAGGTGGGGTTAAGAGTAAATATGAGAGAGAAACCATTTAAGGGTAAAAGATCACACTTTACCCTCTAAAATAAAAATTCAAAATTTAGAAGATCCAAATCCTAACTTATTACCTTAAAATTTTGAATTAGATGTAGTGTTTTTTCATTTTATATTCTCTCAATTAATTCCTCCTCTAAATCTTAAGAGCTCCCCACAATAGTCCAACAGTTATCATATTATGAATCCATAAAATTTTTTCATATTATTAAATAAGTTAGATAATTGTACTAAGACAATTGGATAATGATGACCTTGAGAGAGTATTATTAAAATTATTTATCGAGTTCAACCATAAATCGATTAGTTAGAAGTTAGTAATGGAAATCCTTAATAGCTTGGTTGAGTCAACAAACTTAATTACTTCGAAAGTGAGTAACGAAAAATCCTTCTGCATGTGTTTGAATTTTTTCTTTTTAATTGGAATGATTTGATCCACAAACTAATTATCTAGTTTGGAGAGAGAGAGAGAGAGAATGGATTTGATTCACAAATTTCATTCATTTATTTAATTCTTTTTGCAACTTTTCCATAGGATTTGGTTATAATTAAGTTAATCTCAATTTTTAAATAAATAAAAAGAATAATTTACTATTTAGATATTAGTATTTAGAAAATAGAGATTTAGAAGAGGAGGCAGAAGTCTATGTAATATATAATTGGATAGAAAATGATAAAATTATAAAACACTAATATACTTAAATTATTCAGTTATCACTAATTTACAATTTAAATCTTAAAATTGATTTCTAAATCAATTCAATTATTATTTTAGAACGCTCTTGGCATGTTTGCATGCTTTTAAAATAGTATGTTGATAGTCACAAAAAAAAAAAAAATAGTATGTTGATGTCTCATGGATTGAGTCTAAATAAAATAATAAATACAATGATGGGATTGTAGGTGAATATGACTAAGCTTGAAAGAGAATGAACAAAAATGTGAGGAATCTGGCGGGTTAGCTCTATTGCTCAATCATTACCACATATCGTACAGTTGGAAAAAAGTACTATTCTAATTTAAGAAAAAAGCTATTCATTATGTTTATCAATAATAAAGCAATATAATAATTACAGAATGATCATTATTAGCTCTCTTCTTTGACTAGTTAGGATTCTAGGATATTATTATATAATCACTACTACAGTGATTCTACAAGTGTTGTTAAAAAAAAAAGTATTTTTCATATTTTAATAATATTTTTTAATAATATTTTTTCAAAATATTTGTTTAATAATAAAAAAAGTTATTTTAATTTGAGTGAAAGTAAGTTATTTTAAATTTGTAAGACAGTAATAAATGTTATTTAGGTTGCATTGAGTTGGACAAAATTGATGTCTAATTATTCTTATTTCTGATAACATAAAAGTGTAGAAAAATACTGTAAATCAATCGAAACAAATATACATTCGTATTGACAGTTCGAGAAGTTTGATGAGACAAAAAAAAGAAATAATTTACATTTGAAATTCACTTTTTCTATCTCTTCATTTACATTTTTTTTAATTGGGTGGAATACGGTGATAGTATAAATTATATTATTACAGTCGGAACTACAAGAGAAGAAACTTAGTAGGGATCAGAAGTTATGGAACTTAGTGCACAAATGAAGAGATGACTCTTATATCTATGAAGAAGCTAGGACAATTGATGTAAGTACTATGTTGAGATTATTTTATGTTGTTTCCCGTTGATTTTAATTTTGAAATTATGTTGAAAGTCTATTTAATTATGCCCTAACTCGTAATTGTTTATGTTTGCTTATTTATGTTTGTAAGAAAGAATAATTGTGGAGATTGAGAAACAAAATGAGTCCTCTAGAATTTTGTCTCAAAATAATTCGCTTGCTCAAGCTCTCGAAAAAGAGTACTCGCATAGAGTGCGTAGCGTGAGTTTCGAACCGCCTCCTAATTTAGTCAACTATTTGGTTCGAATTCGCATCAACCGGACGACAAAGTTCAAATCAAGAAGACCCAAAAGGTATTTCTTGAACTACAGGCAGAGGTGACAGCCAAGAAATTGAAAAGAAAGACAATAGAGGATGAAGTAGCAACAGAGAAGAAAAAGAGGCAGCAGGAAATAAAGAGTTATCTGAGATATCTAATTCAATGGCACAGTAAAAAGCTGCCACCAGACATTGCTGCAGAGATGAATTTCTTAGAATGATAGAGTGAAAAATAGATATTAAAATTGGATATTATTTTATTTGAAATATATATTTTTTTAAAGTTGACTATGCAACTCTTAACAAGAGATACACTTTATTTATATTTTTATAAATATATTAATTTATTTTGTAGTTACATTTTTATTTGTTTTTGTCATCAATTTAAATTTTTAGATAAAAAATAATAATATTTGTAATATTAAAAGAGTCCAAAAAGAGCCAAAAAATACCTCTAGAATATTATTAAAAAAACTGCGGCAATTTAGGGTGCAACAAAATACAACATTTTTGCGACGCGACATTCTATACTGGAACTAGTGGCAATTATAAAACAGCCGAAAATAATTTTAAAAATTATGCGGTTACCCTTGCAGCGGTTACTGACCACCTCAAATTTATTATTAAAAGATTTAACTAATTTAAATTGCGACGATTTGTGACTGTCGAAAAATTTAACTCCTGCACCACAAACCACACCGCTTGATATAATCGCTGGAATGCATGTGATTTTACGGCGATTTCAAATCCACCACCATTATCAAAATAAACCATCGCAATTTACCGTGTGACATGTAATGAAGCCTTTTAACATATGCACGGCCGTCAGAGTAAAAATATGTATGATTAATGTACACATTTTTTTAATATAAACATAAATATAAGAAATTAAAGATAAAGATAAGAATACACAAAGTCTTTTTACAAGGGTAATACAGAATATTAGAACATATTTAGATATCATATATCAATATAGTATTAAGGTATATTTTCAATTGTTTTTATGTTTATTTAGTTTGATATTATCTTGATTTTTTCATTATGATTAAATTGTATTTTTAGTCTATAAATTAAATAAGTATTTTTTTTTTATTGTGCATTCATACACAACACAAGAACATTTACAATAATATCTGAATATCAAATTTATTCTTGAGTTATTATATGAATTTTAGCACATACGATATATTATCAAAGAACAAGCCAATCAAAATGTTTCAAATTTGACTTGAAATGGAATTATGAAATTGGATTGAGGGGAAGGTAAAAAATTTGACTTTAAAATGTTATGTTCATGTCATTTTTGTATCTGAGTGTTTTAGTCGCACATATAATTTGGAACACAAAACTTGGTTAAGAGAGAGAAATTTCTAATAATATTTTTTTTTATTTTGTACTCACAAAAATATCAAATTTTCAAATTTTAACCCTTATTGTCTTTTTTTTTCTTTTTTTTCTCTTCCTTTTGTGCTTGTTCTTTCTTGTCTCTCTCGCTTTTCTTTTTTTTTAAAAAAAATATTTGATTTAATTTTTTATCATTTAAGTTGTTGATCTAGTTGTTATATTCTTAGATTTGTGAATTTTTGTTTGGATTGATGATATCTTGTGAAGAATAGTGGTGGAAGAATATTGATGATTGTTTATCGTAAGAGAAAGATAAATAAAAAACTTTTTTTTTAATTATTGTATTTATATCAATTTTTTTAACAAACAAGATACACTACAAAAAAAAAAACGTTGAGTATCGTCGGATTTATCGTTAGTCTCTTTACATATATCTGATGGTAATCAATTTATCGTCAGATTTATTGTCGAAAGCAATCAGATAGTATAAACCTCGTCGGTAAATATTTATCGTTGGATTTATTTTATCCGACGGTAATTACCATCGAATTTCGCAATGAATTACCAGCTCAGGAAACGAATTGATTACTGGCGGATTTTTCTGGTGGTAACGTTGGCACCAAAACTTGTTGTTTCACGCCATGTTACCGTTGAATTATTCTTACGGTAATTCCGACGATAATGTTATTTTTTATTTGAAATAAATGGTTAATTTTAATTTTAAACAATTAGTGGCCAGTTCATAAATAATATAATGAAATTTTTTTACTTAAAATAAATAAATAATACAATGTGCAAATTAAATGAAAGTCAAGTACACTAAATAAATATGAAATAATAAAACAAAAACCTAATATCTACAGATCCCAGTAGTAGTCGTCGTAGTCATCCCCGTGGTCTTTAGTCGGCAATGCAGGAGGCGTTGACGATGTTCGTGTGCCACCAACGCTACCGCTGCCACCTGCAGGGTCGATAACAGCGGCGTGCATCTGGTCCTGGTACATCTCCATCTGAGTCTCCATACGCTGCATCTGCTCCAACAACTCCTTAAACTCCAACCTGAGCTCATGTGTAGACATCACGCGGATGAGGATCTTCTGATACCTCTCCTGATAATTGTTAAGCTCCTGAGTCTGCTGGTGAAGGCTACGTTAGAGCTCTTGCACCTAGAGCCTTAGATGCACACCTTTCTCGGGCTGGACAACTTGACTGGTGGCGGAGCCTGACGACGGCCTCAATATCGAGGTGCGGAGGTTACTAGCGAAGAACAATCTCATCCTATATACGCAGTTCTTGTACGAGGCTAAGGCGGTCTCACGCCAAACTGCATCAGGGTCGACTATTGAGGCCGTAGACCCCGACCTCCGATTCCTACTTTGTTGAGACTGCTGAGTCATGGCCTCTAGTCTCTGTGTATAAGATTCCTGTGCAATTAACACAAGTTACTGTATGATTAGAAAGCTAAGACAGATATACAATTAATATCTAATAATTTCATAGCAAAAGATAATCAGACGTATGTTTACTCACATAATAGTTCTGAGACCACTGATTAACAAATTTCGCTTTATTCTCCTTCAGTGTGTGGGTTTACTTAAAGGTCTCCGTCAATGTGATTTCGCAGTCCAACGACTTTGACTATATAAGTTGTATTGAGATTTTTATATGAAAATGTGAAAATACATTTATAGCCATTAAATTAATTTAAATGGTTAAGATTAAATATACTTAATTAATGGTACAAGTAATGTATTTATTATAGCCATTAAATTTATGTGTGAATGCATTTATAACCATTACATCTATAGCTATTGTTTTAAATTTCTATTAAAATATACTTAATAAATTAAAATAATTAAATTTCTTTATCCAAATAAAATTAAAGCATTTTTTATGTTTGAATATATTTTTCAAAAATATGAAATAGAACTTCTTAAAAAATATTCTTTTAACTTAAAACAAGTAATGGTACTAGACCATTACAACTTCACCTATGGAACATATACAAGAGGAACATGTCCATTATGTCTCTGTATATCCATTTTATAAATTTTTTATTTTTTTAAAAATAATTGGTTAAAAAATTAAAATTTTTTTATACTGTAAAAAGATTATATAAAAAAAATCCATCACTGGATGTTTGATTGCGCAACTCAACGGTTTGTATTCTTTTCTTTTGTTTATAACCCATAATAAATTGCTGCAAATTAAATAACTGTGATTTATGAATGAAGTTTTAGTAACCTAATGCAAAATGTGTATATATAGGTAAACAATTTTGACTCACTGTGATTTAACTCTAAATAAAAACATAATATATGTGTAAACACAAATGCAATGATTATTCTGTCT
>NC_029778.3:75022069-75022404 GCF_000817695.3 Arachis duranensis | reverse complement strand
CTCATATAGTTCTGTAATTTCTTTTTATATTAAAAGATTCTTTAAAATAATTATTAAAAAAACTTTATTCCTTTCAATAAATCTTAAATCACTAAATTGTTTTAAGAATTATCAACAATGTAATATACAGTTACTTTGGATTAGTTTTAAAAAAAATATTTATTTTTCATTTTTTAAAAAATTCTATTTCATATTTGTATAATTTTTAAAAAATACATTCAGTTATCAAAAATACTTTTAATTTTATTTGGATTAAGAAATCTAATTTTAATTTATTTATTAAATATATTTTAATAGAAATTAAAACAATGACTATAAATGTAATGATTATAAAT
>NC_029778.3:75017786-75020813 GCF_000817695.3 Arachis duranensis | reverse complement strand
AACTAGCTTAAAATAAAATAAGAAAGGTTACGATTTTTTAAGCTAATATCAATCAATTAAATAAAATGAGATAAAAATAGATATTATTTACACTTTAATTTAAAACATAATATTTTTAACATTTAAATAAATTTTTATAATATTTAAAAATATTTATCTAATTCATATATGGATTTAGTAGATCTGAATGTAAAATTTAAATATTTTTATAAATTGCTACATTTTGTTGTAATTTATATATAAATTTTGAAACTGCTATATCTATATTGATTATTAAAATAAGTATAGGACTAAAATATACCTATTTTAAAAAGGTTACAATTGGATAATTTTGACTACACTTTATCTATTTATATAATTTATCCTAAAAATTACTAGTACTCAATTTTTTTTTCTCTATATTTTGTATCCCAATGAATAAAGAAGAAGTATAAGGAGTAATGAAATATTTGTACAATGTATATAATGGGGTTATAGGGATGTTTGATTCAGTAGGATATCAGATGTTTATTATCCCTGGTATTTGGATGGTTATTCTAGATAATATGAATGTATTGTATTTAAGAAATTAGTAGTATTTTATTCTGGATATTCATTTTTTAACTCATATTAAATAAAATAAATAACTCATTATACATAATGTACAAATACTCCCTTAACTCTCTAGCGAGATTCATGAATAAACGGTAAACATGCACACTTCTTTAGTTGACATTAAAGATAACCAAACATTAAACATGGCCTTAAAGTCACACAGTATAACCCGCAGTAACAAAGCCAAAGAAAGAAAAATCAACCTGATTAACAGATCCTACCGTATATAAATATAGCTAACTGCTTCCAAATAAAGTCACAAAATCTTAGAAGCTTATACAGCACCCAAACTCAGCTACAAATGGCGTCCAAACCTGGCATACTCACTCACTGGCCATGGAAGCCTCTTGGAACTTTTAAGGTTTCATTGTTGTTAGCATTATCGTTCACTATATACTTATATTAATGCAAAAAATGTTATTTAATTAAATGAATATTTTTTGTGCTCCTATCATCCCCCTTAGATATTTTTTTTTTGGTATCATAACTAATAATAAAATGAACACTTAACATTATGATGATTCAGCTGACACTTACGCTTTATATGTGTATGGTCATAACTCATGAATATGTATATGAAGTGGGTAATTTTGGCACCATGGATTGCACACAGCACCTACTCTTTTCTCGTGAAAGATCCAAGGGAGAGGGACCTTCTTTACTTTCTTCTGTTCCCGTTGGTGATGATCAGAATTCTACACCACCAAATTTGGATCACACTTTCTCGCTATCTTACTGCCAAAGGCAAAAACAGAATCGTTGACCGGAGCATTGACTTTGAACAAGTTGATCGAGAAAGCACTTGGTTAGTGCTGCTTCAATTTTTTTTCCAGAATAAAAAAGAATGCAATAATTAATATAAGGTTTAATTACTCTGATAGTCTCTATAGTTTTGCGAAATTTTCAATTAGGTCCCCTATACTTTTTTTTTTCTTTTAATCGAATTCCTACACCAAATTTTTTTTTTCAATTGAGTTTCTATACATTGTTTTCTTTTTATTTGAGTTCCTGTATCAATTTTTTTTAGTTGAGTCTTTATACAATTAAATTAATTACTACTAAGAGGGACCTAATTGAAAAAAAATTTTAATGCAAGACCCCAATTAAAAGGAAAAAAATATAAAAACCTAATTGAAAATTTTGTGAAATTATAAGGATGAACAGAATAATTAAATCTTAATATAATAAGAACGTGATGAGTTGTGGTTGTGATACATTTGCAGGGATGACCTAATCTTGCTAAATGGAATTATGAGTTACATAGTTTACATGGTATCTCCAGAAGCTTCACACTTACCGTTATGGAGAATGGATGGTGCAGTTTTGGTGTTGGTGCTTCATGTGGGAGCAGTAGAGTTTCTTTATTACTGGTTTCACAGAGCACTTCATCACCACTTCCTTTACTCTCGATATCATTCTCACCACCATTCTTCCATTGTTACAGAACCTATTACTGGTAACTTTCATTTCTATTTTCTTCCGCTTTACTGGAAACTTAATTTAAGAGAAGGAATATTAAGATATTATTATTGATGAATTTGTAGCTGTGGTCCATCCTTTTGCGGAAAATATGGCGTATAGTGTACTATTCGCAATTCCTCTATACACAGCAGTTATAACGAGGACATTATCCATAACAACTCTCTTTGGTTATATTACATATATCGACTTCATGAACAATATGGGTCACTGCAATTTTGAGTTCATTCCCAAGTCCTTCTTTTCCATCTTCCCCTTCTTCAAATATCTCATCTATTCACCAACGTAAGTTTCTTTCTTAACGTGAAATTGATATTTGATAGTCGTTAGATGATTTAACTGATTTGACTAAATTTTCATCTTAACGGCTCTCAAATATTAATTTTAATTAAAGTTTATTTTATTTTAAGATTTATTAAAGAAGGAAAAGTAGAAAGTTATGCATAATTTTATTGGTTTTGCTTTTTGTTTTCATAAAATCCTAACTCTAGAAAATGTATATATATTATTTTAGTATGTCTATATTATGGTGATTATAATATTTTAAAAAGGATTGTTAAAAATATTTTTTTATTATTTAACAACGTTTCTTAAAAAATATTACTATAAAAAGCGTGTTACAAAAAAAAGTATGGACGTAGAACTTTTCTAGCAATGTTTTTTTTTTTATATTATATTATTTAACAACGCTTTTTTATATT
Organism: Arachis duranensis; assembly: GCF_000817695.3. Taxonomy (NCBI): domain Eukaryota; kingdom Viridiplantae; phylum Streptophyta; class Magnoliopsida; order Fabales; family Fabaceae; genus Arachis; species Arachis duranensis. Next base: position 75,018,039 of record NC_029778.3, on the reverse strand, counting down.
ACATTGCAGGTTCCACTCATTGCATCACACTCAGTTTCGAACAAACTACTCACTGTTCATGCCCATATATGATTACATTTATGGAACCATGGATAAAAGTACGGACACAAGATATGAAATGTCATTATTATTGAAAAAAGAAAAAGAAAGAGTTGATGTGGTACACCTAACACACTTTACAACCCTTAATTCCATATATCATCTGAGGTTGGGATTCTCTTCCTTAGCATCAAGACCCCAATCTTCATCAAAC
>NC_029778.3:74973553-75017696 GCF_000817695.3 Arachis duranensis | reverse complement strand
TAAGATCTTCTTATTAAAAATATGCTATATATTTACCTTAAAAATTATACACTAAATTAGTTATTATATATTTATACATGTTAATTTGTATTATTTTTTAATTAATAATTAGTCACTAGAATAATTAAATATATTACAATATAAAAAACAAATCTGCAATAGATCAATAATTAAACTTATTTAAAGCATTATAATAAAAAAATTATAAAATATCAAATACAAAATCGTTAAAATGCATTAAATTCGTCAAACCAATTTGTTTATCTACTTAAAGATAGGGGTGTTTATGAATCAGATCCGATCCGTATATATATTCATGGTGTTTATCCGAATTCGATTCGAAAATTGCGGATATGGATCTGATCCGTAAGACTATCGAATCGGATCCGATCCGTATATCTGCGTGCGTATCTGTAAAAATAAATAAATAAATAAGTAAATATTTTTTTATATTTTATTTCAGCTAATAATTATCATATATGTTGTATTATTTTAATTTATTATTTAAGAAAAGTATGTTATATCGATCGGATCCAAGTTAAAAAACTACGGGTATTAAATCCGATACGATAATTTTAGTGCAGATCGAATCGAAATTTTGGCCGGATTAAATCCGATTCGATTCACGTTCACTCCTACTTAGAGGGTCAGGTTTTTATCTCTAAAATCAGACCTATTTAAACTTTGGATTAGTTAGACTAAGTCTAACTAACTCGAAAACATAACAAGTTAAATAGATCAACCCATAAAAGAGTTTTTTTTTTATTTTTTTCTGGTAATTTAGAGGGGCTTAAGCCCATTTTTTTTTGTATATTAAAATAAATCAACACTTCTCAATATTTTTCTTGATCCAGCTCATGAGAGTGGAACCACCCACTAAAAAAACTATGTTTGTTTAATGGTTTTCGCCCAATGGCATTTTCCCCCAAATTTTTAGCCTAAAACTAAATTTTTATCTCAACTTTTTTTAAAATAAAATATCAAAAAATAAATAGTTTAGTCTATATAATCTGTCAGAATTGGCTATATATGGTCTGGACCAAAAAACTAAGGTTTGTGAATAAAGAAACATAACGGTCAATCCATGTAACACACGGGTTTAGATAGACCAAATCTAAAATGGTTGAGCTAGTCTATTTCACAACCCTGATCAAATATGTATTTTTTATGTGATAATAAATTGGTGGATAATTATTTGCATACTTGCCTTGTTACGAATTAATTTTCACAACGACAAGATATATAAGCTTCATAATCTAACACAACTAGAAGCAGTTCTAGGTTCTACAAAAAATTCAGTTGGTCAAACTAAAAAGTACTGTAACCAAACAAGTCTATAAATTAATTGTTAACAGAATTTTTCAACCTAAAAAAAATATTCACTCACATACGTGTCTTATAGTATCTTTATTACTATATATATGATTTTCAAGTGAGAATATATTATTTTTGCATTGTACCTCAAAGGGGAAAGATTTCTTCACACACATATATAATAGAAATACAAGAGAAGTTTGATGTACATTTTAAAAAAAAAAATTCATTATAATATATAATACATAAAACTTATATTTTGTTACTTTTAAGACTTAAATTTAATTCCTAATTAAATATAAGGTATTTATCATCTTGATTAATTTTATATTTATTATTATCATACATATTTAATAAACAACATATAAATTAATAAATACATTCATGCCTAATTGCCTGTTAATACATTGATAAGAATAATATCTCTTTTTAAAATTTTTGCAGTATCTGAATAAATATCAAAGGAAAACATTAAACAGGCTGATAGAAGATGCAATACTTGAGGCAGAGAAAAACAGAGTTAAGGTCTTAAGTTTGGGCCTTTTAAACCAGGTAATTATTTAGTCCCTATATATTTTATTTGTATGTTTGCATCATGACTCACCAAAGTAGCATTATAAGTTGTACTTTGTGATAAATTAAAAAAAAAATGTTGGGAGCAATACTATGAATTAAAATTCAAGATTTAAAATTTATGATTTAAAATTTAGTACTTAATATTTAGAGTGACCAAATAATAATACAACTCATCAATTTTATTGATTATAATTAAAATAATTGAATTTGTGGATGAAGGGAGATAAACTGAATAAATATGGTGAGCTTTACATAAAGAGCAATCCCAACCTTAAAATAAAGATTGTGGATGGAAGCAGCTTAGTGGTGGCCATTGTTGTTAACAGCATTCCCAAAGAAGCAACCCAAATTTTAATTTGTGGTCAATTTAATAAGGTTTCCTATGCCATTGCCAATGCTTTATGTGAAAGGGGCATCAAGGTATGTTTAATTGTTCATATTATATATTCTTCGTCACACAAGACATCTATCTTGATTTCATAAACATTACATTATCTTTCATGGAACTTTAGTCAATTATCATAGCTTGGATTAGTCGAATAATTGGTTATAGAACCTAGATGTTGAATTTTCAAGGATTCAACTAAGAAAAAAAGCAATTAGAAGAATAATTTGTGAAAATAGTACACATAATTAGTCAAGCACAATTTGCTAATAACAAACTAAAGTAATATATTTTCTTTCGTTAGTTATCATCTTAGAATAAGTAAATTAAACCATACAAAATTGGACACTACTAGTCTTAATATTAATTAGCATAGACTAGTAATTAGAGCATTCAAATTAAACAATATAACACTATTTGTTAGATTATAGTTAAGGTTAAATTTTATATCTAAAGCTTGAATAATCATCTCAAAAAATGAACACATCAATTTGTTAAATTTCTTATATATTAATACATTAAAATTAAATTTCATATATATTTATTAGGCAAAAATGTACAAAATTTTTACTATAATTCCTTCTTATTAAAATTCATGATAATAATTTAAAAATAAATTAAATTTAATATTCAGATATCATTGTGGCATTTAAAAATACAATAAAAAGAATCTATTTATTGGTCAATAATTCAATCTAATCATAATGACTAAATTAACCTAACATCAAATTAAATAAACATAAAATATTTACGAACTATACTTAGATATATTATATTAATTTATAATATCCCAAATATATATTCTAACACTTCCAATATATATTGAGATCTAATATTACATTATATTACTGTATGATATACTCTCAGATTACAACCATATACAACGATGATTATGAAAGTCTTCAATCAAGAATCTCCACCAACTTCAAAAAGAACTTGGTTTTTCCTGGATCCTGTGCTGCAAAGGTACATCAAAATCAAATTCGTTCGCCAAAAATCAAATTCGTTCGCCATTTAATTTATGAGAAAGTCTAGAGGACCAGCATTTTTGTTAAAATCTGGCCAACACTTAACCATAAAAAAAAAATTATTAATCTTACACCATTAGATGTCATCTCACACCATTGAAAATATTGATGATGACTAATTGATGGCTAAACTGTTAGTGTTGCAAGTGTGAGGAGTGTCAAAGTTAGTCCCACATCAAAGAAAGCAAGGAAGAATGAGGAGTTTATAAGATGAGAGACCCATTAATTTGACACCTTAAGGTTTTGAATTAAACGTGATGTCTTATCATCTTATATTCTTTCACTTGATTCCTCCCCAAATTCTACTGCGCCTAGCATTTCTCTTAATTTATTTCTATTTGACAAATTTCAACGTTACAATACAATGCTACCTTGCAATTTAATAAAAAAGAAATCATCAAAATCATGCATCCGGTTTGGATATATAATTTTTCAGATATGGTTAGTGGGGGACCAACTTAACGAGGCTGAACAAAAGATGGCCCCAAAAGGAACATTGTTCATACCTTTCTCTCAATTCTCTCCAAAGAAACTGCGTAAAGATTGCTTCTACCACATCACACCATCCATGGAAATTCCCTCTTCTTTATTGAATGTCCACTCTTGTGAGGTTAGTAGAGATCACACATTGCAACGATCATGGTTGTTATGATTTTAGGAACTGTGGTCATTCTAGTGTACATTTTTTAAATTTGGTTCTAAATTTGATTTTATGTTCATTGCGGCTAATGTAGTATATTGCAACCTTAATGTACTTCCATTCAGATCGAACAACTAAAGATTATCAAAAATGCTATTTGTACATTAAAATTAACTACTAAAATCAGTTATTAATGTATTTGTGTATAAATACATGTGTGAGTTTAACTTATTTTTAATATATATTTGTATTTCAATATGTATTTTATACTGATGGCTAACTTTAGTGGCTGATTTTAGTGTACACGTAGTATAGTCGAAAAATTATTTATGTTAAATATATACAAAAATTAACCACGCCTAAAAAAATACATGTTTGACAAATTTTTTATTTTATTATAATAAACAAATTTGATTTTAATAATTTTTAAATTTAATTAGTTATTTTACTATCACAGAATTTTTTTTTTGTGAAAACAAATTTAATTATTTTAATGGTTAATTATTTAATTAAAAAATATATGAATTAATAGATAGATTGATGTTGTTTAATTTTTAGTGTACACGTAAGATTTTTAAATTAGTATTGTATCGTTGTTCTGACTTGTGATTTGCAAATCTAAAAAATCTGTGAAATTCATAATATATGCGACAGAATTGGCTGCCAAGAAGAGTGCTAAGTGCATGGCGTATCGCGGGAATAATGCATGCCTTGGAAGGTTGGGACGTTAATGAATGTGGAGACATGATGTTTAGCATTCACAAAATATGGGAAGCAAGTCTTCAATATGGGTTTAGGCCATTGAAGATTAATCATCCTTGCTTCAATCCATAAATTGATCAGCATATCTCGTAAAACAAATTTCAATAATATAGCTCCTTGGTTCTGATATATTTGAAGAAACAATATGTTATTATTCTAAACTATGTTGCTGCTTGTGAAATTGTATTCGTTATTCTACTCGAATAATCATATTGTCTGCATTAGGTCTTATGGCGTCCAAAATATTGCAAAAATATTGTATTATGAAAATAAGTACTAAGATTTGAGAGAAGAGGAAAGAGAAAAGAAAATATAGAGAATAATAAATAATTTTATTAATGATTGTGTTATTTAAAGAATATTAAAAGAGGTTATTTATAGTTAAGATTTAATTCTTAGCTCATTTAATTAGCTTACATTTATAATTAATGATTTTATCTATTTGAATTTTAAAATACGGTTATAATTTAAGGTATCTATAATAAATATATTTATAACATTCTCTAATATTTTAGATGTTTTTAGTAGTAATAGTAGATTAGTAGTATATTATCTTGTAATATGTTAGTTAGCTGTCTTGTTAAAAATTTTATCAGAAAAAATTTTAAATGGAATAAAAATTATAGTTAAGAATTATAGCATGTATTACTTCTTCTGATAATTACATCATTTGATATTTTTTAATTGGCACTAGAGACAAATTGATGAGGGCCTAAAGTGGCCATGGTCCCTAAGATTTTTCTAAAAAATTAGTAAATAGTAATAATTAATAATATTAAGTATTTTTATATATGATATTCAAAAAATATAAGTTGGAGAATCTTGTAAATTAAAGTAACTAAAACTTGTAATATGTATTGAGTATTTGGACTATTGTTTATTGGTAGCCCATTCCAATAATTAATAAAAATAGTTTTATTATACTAGCCTAATAGGCAATAGTCTATATTATTATTAAAGTAGTAGTAGTATATTTTTCAAATTTTTTTCTTCAAAGCATTAGAGTCTCAGAGCGTGTCAACGCACACTTTTCTCTCTTTTAGTGGCTCTCATTATCAATTTGTGTAGATTTTTGGTCTTTTCATTTTAATTTTCTTTTCATACTAAAATTGACAAAATATACGAAGAAAAACCATTAAAGATTTGAAGTGGACAACAAAATATTAACCATTGGATACACAACAAAGACTCAAAGAGATATATCTCAATTTTTTTTAAGTTAATAACAATGTCAAGTATTATTTACATTATTTATTTAAAATAATTAATTTATTTTTTTTTATAATGGACAATGTTCAAAGATCGAAGTAAGAGTAAATTTATTTTTTAAAATAATTAATTTATTTTTAGGTGAGTCTTGGAACAAAAAATAATAAGATAAATTAATAACTTTATTTTTGGTTATTATATAAATGTGTTTCTAAAATTATTTGTTATTGCTCAATAGGTTTAATATTTTTTTTAAAATAGCATATATGTAATTATTTTATTTTATTTTATTTTATTTTTTTTGCTAAATAGTTTAAGTTAAGTTAAAAATGTCAAAGATGAAAATAATTCACACATTTTTTAAGAAAAAAGAGAGAATATATGCACTACAAAAAACAATGTAATTATCGATGCCAAAAATGGATGGCCAAATTTTTCGTCGATATTTTTCGATGGCTTGACTTCGATAAAATAAAAAAGAAATTATTAAAAATAAAATATTAAAATTGACGATAATGCCGTCTATTATTTTAGCAACTTTCAATACCCTGATATGATCGTCACATTACCGACGAGATAATGGGTGAGAATTGTATTTTTTTTAAAATTGACGGATTAATTGTCTATTTTAATAATTATAATATCGACTGTTTTTTCCGTCGATAAATTTAAATGATAGAGATCTTCTTTTAGAATAAGGTGGACGGTGTAAATTTATTAACTGAAATCGACGGCTAAAATATTGATTTTTATTTTAATTAAAATCGACGAAGTTACCATCGATTTTTATCAATAAAAATTTTGCCCGCATTTATTACCCACGTCCTTCATTTCCCTCAATTTCCCAAACATTAACCCCAAACCTCCAGAGAATTGATGAGTGGATAATTTATACGCTTTTTGGCATTGTTTTTAGGTATTTTTTAGTGTGTTTTAGTTACTTTTTAGTATATTTTTGTTAGTTTTTATGCAAAAATCACATTTCTGGACTTTACTATGAGTTTGTGTGTTTTTCTGTGATTTCAGGTATTTTCTGGCTGAAATTGAGAGACCTGAGCAAAAATCTGATTTAGAGGCTGAGAAAGGACTGCAGATGCTGTTGGATTCTGACCTCCCTGCACTCAAAGTAGATTTTCTGGAGCAATAGAAGCCCAATTGGCGCTCTCTCAATTGCGTTGGAAAGTAGACATCTTGGGCTTTCCAGAAATATATAATAGTCCATACTTTGCCAGAGATTTGATGGCCCAAACTGGCGTCTAAACTCCCACCAAAGACCCTTTTCTGGCGTAAAACGCAGGAACTGGCACCAGAACTGGAGTTAAACGCCCAAACTAGCATCCAAGCTGGCGTTTAACTTCAAAGATGACCTATGCACGTGAAAGCTTCAAAGCTCAGCCCAAGCACACACCAAGTGGGCCCCGGAAGTGGATTTCGTCATTATCTACTCATTTTCTGTAAACCCTAGTAACTAGTTTAATATAAATAGCACTTTTGACTATTGTATCGGGATATTTTTGGAATATCTTTTGATCTTTTGATCATATTTGGGAGGCTGGCCATTCGGCCATGCCTAGACCTCTTCTTCTCTTATGTATTTTCTACGGTGGAGTTTCTACACCTCATAGATTAAGGTGAGGAGCTCTGCTGTTCCTCATGAATTAATGCAAGTACTATCGTTTTTCTTTCAATTCACGCCTACTTCTTCTCCAAGATATACTCTTGTACTTAATTCAGTTAAGTCAGAATGAAGGGGGTGACCCGTGACAATCACCCACTATCTTCGTTACTCATTTAACCAAGATCCGTGTGCCTAACAACCACAAAGCGGTCTACATCATGTTCAACGTAGTCATTGGACGACAGCCGGAGTATATTCTCTTGGGTCTCTGATCCACAGATTCACATCACCTCTCCTGACAATAGAGCATCCGAATTCGTGATTAGAACTTTCGTGGTATAGGCTAGAACCAATAGACAGCATACATGAGATCCGGAAAGTATAAACCTTGTCTGTGGTATTCTGAGTAGGATCTGAGAAGGGATGACTGTGACGAGTTTCAAACTCACGACTGTTGGGCGCAGTGACAGTGTGCAAAAAGATCAATGGATCCTATTTCGACACAAGTGAGAACCGACAGATGATTAGTCCTGCGGTAGCTGTGCCTGGTATTTTTCATCCGAGACGAGAAATCCGACAGTTAATTAGCCGTACAGAAACCATAGCCGAACCATTTTCACTGAGAGGATCATACAACTTGCCATGGAAGGGAGGACGCATGATTGGATGAAGATAATAGGAAAGCAGAGGTTTAAAAGCAACAAAGCATCTCCAAACGCTTATCTGAAATTTCCACCAATGAATTACATAAGTATCTCTATGTTATTTTCCGTTTTATTTATCTTTTAATTATCAAAACCTCATAACCATTTGAATCCATCTGACTGAGATTTACAAGATGATCATAGCTTGCTTCAAGCCGTCAATCTCCGTGGGATTGACCCTTACTCACGTAAGGTATTACTTGGACGACCCAGTGCACTTGCTGGTTAGTTGTGCGGAGTTGTGAAAAGTGTGATTACAATTTCGTGCACCAAGAATCAAAATTCAGAGTGAGGCTGCTTCTTCTTCTTCTCCAACACCTGAGAGTAGAGATCAGAGATGGAGTCACCATCACGGAGAGAGGCAGAGAGCAGATCAGTAGCGCTTCTTCTTTCCCGACGACTGAGAAAACCCACCGTCCTCTGCTGGAGAGCTGAGCTTCTTCTTCTTCTTCTTCTTCTCCTCTTCCGCCGAGCCTGCCGCCGTGCCATCCTCTTCATGTAAGTTCCTCTTAGACTCTCTGATTATTATATTTATTTTTGCAGTTGTTGTATCTACTATTTTCATAATGGAATTCTAAATTTGTCTTTGTTAATAACAATCGCATCAATATTACTGAAACCTAGTTAGCATAATCAATTCATCACATTTCATCAATCACTTCGTCTCTCTGTGTGGTTGTTGCTGCTTCCTTCAATTGACTGTGCTCAATCAAAATCAGTTATTCTTTCTCTTTTGTTCTTCAATTAATTTTTTTTCAATGTGCGGATCAACTATATGTAACCTCGTTTTATGCTGAAAAAATCTGTAAAGAACTTCAATGTCTTGCAACACTTTTTACTAGGGACATTAGAGACACTTTAAGCTTCTGCGTAAAGGACATGTGAGTTATATACAAAGGTTACTGATCATTTCTTTCTGTTAGTCTCTTACAAAGTTTGCTGATCATTCTTGCACAGCTCAAGTGACTAGACACACGGAAGCAGTGTCAACAAGGCACCTTCAGTAAGCTGTTTTGATTAAGAGTATGCATCTTCTTTGAAGTTTAGGGTTTTTATTCTCTTATGGATATTTTAAGTTACGAATCAAGAAGTTTAGTTTTGGGTTGATTGAAGAGTCAAAACTTACTATCTTTGCTAATTTGGAGTGTGTGGGTAACTTTTGTTGATGAGTTTGCTATTTTTTTTACCTTTTGATTTGATGATGATAAGTATGTATATGATTGTCGACTAGATTTGAATGCAATGGATTTGTATCTTATTTTTTACTATATTCTTACACACCGTGAGCTTATTGTAATGAATGCATGAGTATAGACAAAAACTATTGGGAAACAAAATAGAAAAGAAAAGTTTTACAGGTTGTTGGACATAGCTTGACTGTAAAGGAACCTAAGGGATGTTGTAAAACAACAAAGTGATTAATGTAAAGAAAATGCTTACATTACTGGCTCTGTTTTTTAAATCACATGAAATAGTTGATATGGATATGCAATGTATACCTTATCCTTATGTATTTTATATATTATTGGTTGGTTGGTTTTCCATGGCTCATTCATTTGGATGCTGTTGTCTCAGTATCGAACAAACTTTCCAAGCTCCTTGAAAGAGCATGCTGTCTTTGTTGACTTGGCTCCAAGGTTTTAGCTTTTGGCAAAATAAATACTGCAGAGACAAGTTCATTATTTTATTTACAACTTGAAGGAGGTACTAGCTCTGTTACAATCCCTGTTCATCTGTAGTAATATCTCATATCCATGAAGTTATGTTTTACTCACAAGCCTTTTACACATTGTTTTATAGGCCATAGATGGTGCTGATGGATTTCAAAATACCCATCAGATGAAAGAATTTGAGTTAGCTAAATTCAGCATAGAGTAGGTAAATTTTCTTGCCAGTATAATGTGTGGATGATATCAGATAAAAGAATGAACATTAGCTTTTTGGCTGCCATTTGAGAAATAAAAGCTTATCTATACCTTTTTGGCTGCAAGATGACATGGCAGCAGATGAGACTTTACAGGTAGAGTCTATACTATATACCTTGAGTTTATGAAGTAATGCTTGTAATTGTGCCATTGATGTTTCGGAAGTTGGTCTAATAAATTCTACTCACATTTCCAGCTACAAAGACAAAATTGCTAATCTTTTACAGTCTTAGTCATGGTTATAGAACTAAAAATATTGGAACCATGTTTGATATAAGTTTCTTAATTTATTGCCACAACTTGTTATGTTTCTTACATATTTGTTGGTAATTTCTTTGTAGGTGGAAGATTTCATCAAAGCCATATTTACAGACTCACTTTTAAGAAGAGATTGTTTATGGAAGATACACAATGCTAACTTTTAGAATTCATCCTTATTCCCACAAAATTTAGAACCAAATAGAAACAATAATAGACAAGATTAGAAGATTAGAATTCCAGAGATGCTTCCTCCAAATTTCAAGACTGGAGAGTGCATTAGAATTAGGAAGCACAAGGTACTTGGTTGTGTAGATTTTTGCATGTAATGTTTATAGATGTAGGTACATAAACTTTCATGGTTGAAATTTTGGAGATAGCGAATTCTAGTGTAACCAGTTTCAAAATCTATATCAAAGGGTTTGGCACTAGCATTTGGTTTTATTTTATAGATCCTTGGTAAAATCAATATTTATGAAGATGCCTCTTTATAAATATTTGAAATTTAATGTTTTATTTTACAATGATTGTAACTAACAAATTTTGGTTTACAATGATCTAATATTTTGTATAAATTTTATTTTTATATTTAAAAGTTTATTTGTATTAATTGTTTATTATTTTTTAAATAAAAAAAATAATTAAAAAATATAGCTATTAAAATCGACAGCAGCGTTGTTGCTTTTTAAATTAAAAATAGACAAGTAAAATAAAATATAGGCAAAGAATTTGTTGGTATATAAAAAATTAAATTATTATTATCGACAACTAGGTAAGGCGTCGATTTTATTAGAATTTTGAAAAATCGACAAGCTTAATAGTGACCACCTCCACCGTCTATTTTGCCGTCAATTTTTAATATTATCGATGGCCTAGCCGTCGATTTGGCCGTCAATTTTAACGATATTTTTTGTAGTGATGATGAACAAAATTCAGTTTTAGATTCTTTGAGTTATGTTCAAAATATTATTGAACAACCTGTGACACAACTTGTTGAGCAAGATATTCAACCACCTGCTTTCAAAATAACAAGAAATCAAGTTAATATTGATACATTCATGCATGATCCCAAAAAGCATCCACAAATTTGGAATTATCCTATCAATCAACAAGATGAAATCCATAGAGGATATGTAAAGTTTGGACCATATCAATTTATTATGGATGAGTACCCTCTTTCTGGTCTTGGAAGTCATCCTCATCGTTTCAAAACTCATTGGTTTAAGAGTTTTTCTTGGCTAGAATATTCGCCAGAAGTGGATGTTACATTTTGTCTTCCATGTTATTTATTTTCTAGAAAATCAAGTCCATTCACATCAGGAGGATTTTGCAATTGGAAAAAAGTGAATAATGGAAAGGATTGTGCATTTTTATCTCATGTGGGTAAATCTCTTAATTCTCCTCATAATATTGCTGTTAAGTCTTATAAAGATTTGCTTAACCAATTATGTAACATTGACAAAGTATTGGCTAAGCAGAGCTCACAACAAATTTTAAGAAATAGATTGCGTCTTAAAGCCTCTATTAATACTGTCAGATGGTAACGTTTCAAGCTTGTGCTTTTAGGGGACATGATGAGAGTCATGAGTCTCAGAGTCAAAGAAATTTTCTTGAAATGTTAAAATTATTAGCTTTTTACAATAAAGAAGTGGATGCAGTTATCTTGGAGAATGCTCCTCAAAATGCAATATACACATCACCTTCTATTCAAAAGGAAATTTTACATGTTTTTTGTTAGAAAGGTGCAAAATGAAATTCATAATGAGATTGGTAATGCAAAGTTTTGTTTGATTGTTGATGAAGCTAGAGATGAATCTAAAAGAGAACAAATGGAACTTGTTATTAGATTTGTTGATAAGCATGGATTTGTCAAAGAAAGGCTAATAGATGTTGTTCATGTCAAAGATATTACTTCTGCTACTCTTAAACAAGAGATTTGTTCTGCATTATCTCATCACAATCTCAACATTCAAAATGTTCGAGGTCAAGGTGTATGACGGGGCTAGTAATATGCGTGGAGAGTGGAAGTTATTCAAGAATGTCCTTATGCATATTATGTTCATTGCTTTGCTCATCAATTACAACTAGCTCTTGTTGCTGCAGCTAAAGAAGTTGTTGATATTCATGCTTTTTTTCAAAGTTTGAGTAATATTATCAATGTTATGTGTTCTTCTTGCAAATGCAATGATGAATTACGATCTGTTTATGCAACTGAAACTTCCCATTTAGTTGCAACTAATCAAATTAAAATAGAAAGGGGAGCTAATCAAATTGGCACATTAAAAAGATCAGGAGATACTAGGTGGAGCTCTCACTTCAACTAAATTTGTAGTCATTTACGTATGTTTGTAGCAACAACTTCAGTTCTGGAAGATTTGGCTACTAATGGATCTACATGTTCTCAACGTGATGATGCTACTTATACTCTTAAATCTTTATTATCATTTGATTTTATTTTCATTTTGCACATGATGAAAGAAATCATGGGAATCACTGATAAACTTTGTCAAGCATTGCAACAAAAATCTCAAGACATTTTGAATGCTATGCATCTAGTTTCTAGTACAAAGTCATTGATTCAACAATAAAGAGATGGTAGTTGGGGAGCACTTTTGGAGAAAGTTAGTTCTTTCTGCAATGATCATGCTATTCAGATACCTGATATGGGTGCTTCTTTTAGTGACATAATTCGGTCTCGTCGTAAAAAGGATGTTGTCACTATTGAACACCACTACCGTGTTGACATTTTTACAAGCGTGATAGATTTTCAATTGAAAGAGCTAAATAGTAGATTTAGTGAGCAAGCAACCGAGCTCCTTATATTGAGTACATCTTTGGATCCTAAAGGTGTTTTCAAGTTATTCAGTGTTTGCAACATATGGCTTCTTGCAAAGAATTTTATTCTTTAGATTTTTACGAGCAAGAGAAGATTCAATTGGATTATGAGTTACAACATTATGAATTTGATGTGGTTAAAGCCCCAGATTTTCATAATTTGTCTACTATTGCTGAATTGTGTCAAAAATTGACAAAGACAGGAAAATCAAATATATATCCTTTAATTGATAGATTAATTCGTCTTGTTTTGACTTTTCCTATGACAACAACAACAACTGAACGGGCTTTTTCAGCTATTAAGATTATTAAAACAAGGCTTCGAAATAAGATGAAAGATGAATTTTTAGCAGATTATATGATTGTATATATTGAAAAGGAGATTGCTTCAAAATTTACTTCAGAGATGATAATTGATGATTTTAGTTCCATGAAGCATCATCGAGCAAGTTTAAAAATACCAAAATCTTAAAGTATGTAGTTGAATATTGACTTTTATATAATATAATTATTCCTTTGATATATATGCTACAAATCATGTTTTGTTAATTTTTTGTTATATTATATTTTAATTTATTTTGTATTTAATTGACCCCCTCTTATGAAATTTCTGGTTCCGCTATTGGTTAGCACATTTATCTTAATCTTGTATATTAGCTTTTTAAATGTTGAAGTAGGTAGTACTTTGTTGAAGATCATGAGTAGAAGAGTTTTGATAAAATATGCTTTGTTCTATCTTCTTTGATTTATTCCTCTTTTAGTTGATGTATGCAAGAAGAGTTATCTTCGTATATGACTGTTGGTATTTTCTTCGTGGGTAAACCATACATATCTTGAACATGTTGGGTGATTGACATAAGCCAAACACATTCTCGATTTGCTTCATGAATTGCCAATATTTCTGCATAATTTGAGGAAGCTGCAGCTATGACTTACTTTATTGAGCACCAAAATATAGCTATTCCTCCATTTGTGAATAGATAACCTGTTTATGACTTGCCTTTATGCACATCAGAAAGAAAATCTGCATCTGTATATCCAATTAATTGAAATATTGATTCATTACAGTAAAATAAACCCTTATCAACAGATCCTTGAAGATATCTTAATATATATTTGACACCATTCCAATGTCTTCTAGTTAGATAGGAGCTAAATATCAATAACAAATTTACTGAAAATGCTATATCTAGTCTTGTATTGATAGCGAGATACATTAGTCACTACAAAATTCTTACTTGTTTGTGAAAGTTTTTTAGTGAGAGTTATTAAAAACCTCCATACTCTATAGTTTATTTTATTTGTGATAATCTCTAAAACTTCCTAAATCATTAACAAAAACTCTCACGTTATAAAGCTCTCAACCCAATCAATTATAGAAAAAGCTCCCAACCCAAATAAATGTTCACTCTCAGCCTATACCAAAAATTGAAAAAAATAAATTCAAAAGAAGGCTTCGAGGGAGAGGGAAATGGACCTCTCTGAAACCCTAAAATTCCAATGTCATCGCCACTGCCATTCATCCCCTTGTCACCATTGCCACTATTGTCTCCTCTATCAATGCGTCACCGGTAGAGTTATAAATGGAGGATGACGTGATCGTGGAGCCTCTAAATTTGTTGAGCTCTCAGGATATCATTTCAATTACGATTCCATTTAGATCATTGAGATAATGCCTTATATTTTTGTTTCTGCATTGTCTTCCACGGCGGGTCTGCCGCTAGCTTTACTTTTGCTCTAGCGGTTTGAAGCACTCAGAGCACGGACTTGGTGGCGCTGGCTGAGGAGATTGGGAATGCGAGCGAGCGGGAGTCTCTAGAACTTTCGATTGAAGCTGTGTTCGAAGATATCAGATTTTGTGGAACTGATTTTCATGTTGTTCCCAGTCATTGCTGTGAAGACTTACCTAATTTTTTCTTATTTTTTGCTTTCTTCAGTTCTTCAAATTTTTTAAAAGATATTAGCTTTTATGATAATTTGATGATATATTTTTATTGAAGTTATACGCAATCCTACTTCTTGTATTCTAATGTATTCTTCTCTTTTGTAAAATTTTCAAGTCAACGCAAAGAATTTGAGGTTTAGTTAAGTTGATTTGATATATTATAAAGGTAAATAGAATTAAATGAAAAATTGTTATTCTCTATTAAAAATTTTAATTTCTCATGAAGTATAGTTTAGGTGATCATTAGGTTCAACTCTTTTCGTTAGAGGCTATTCTCCTTTGTTGATGCAGAGTTGTTGAGATATATATATAAATTAAGTGTTTAATACTTTGTTGATTCAAATTTTAGAATGTGAAATAATTATCTTTTATATATCTTAAAAATGTACCTTTTTTTGCTTATCAAGCTTGGTAGAATGAAAAATTTTAATATAGAATATAAGGTTCTGGTTCTATGCATGTTCTCTATGCTTACTTCTTCTACTCATAATAGTAATCTTGCTATAAGACTAGGGAATTATTTTGAGATTTTTTTTTATGCACTACAGGTTCAAATTTATGTTCATCAAGGGAAAGACTGGGTTTAATTAGTGCATAATTCTTTGAAATTGTTGGAACTTTTTCTATTTAATTTCAAACGTTTTTAAGTTTTTTGTTTAATTTTACAGCATCACATATGGAGTCATAAGAACTCTGCTAGGGAGACTATGAAGAATCTTGACAATGTGTACAATGGGTTTTAAATTTGGCCCAATACAGGAAAAAAAAAAGAAACCCAAACAGTTATTCCAAAAAATTAACCATCCTAACCCTAATTTACTAATAGAATTTATCCAAACACCCTCTCCCCCAACGTTTGCTACCCCATCTCATCAATCATCCCACTTCTCCAGCGTTAGAAGCTCTCTCACTAGCCATCAAACAACTATCCACGTAGTTATTAAAACAATCATCCGACTACCTAGTGAAATGACCATCCATCATTTGTTAATTGTATATACTTAAACTAAATCAAACAAAATAACCATCCAATTAAAAATTAAAATAACCATCTACATACCTAGTGAATTGAACATTCAGCATCTAAATTCGTCTGTTGATGTATATACCTTGAAGACGTAAGTGAAACAAAATCCAAGAAAGCCAAGTTGGTCGCACAAGATAAAGCATTTTTGAAGTGGGCTACGTTTGCATGTACAAAAACAGGAGCATCATGGACTAAACTGATTGCTTGCACAATTATTATTGTACTATCCTATGTTGATCTTGGATCTATACCTATGTAGGCTGTGGCGGAGCTTGAAACAAAATTTTGAAGGGGTAAAAAATTTAACATAAAAATTTGTCCTAATTTATTTGAATAGATAACTTTTTTATTTGATTTGATTGTTAGATGATCTTTTTTATTCTTATCTTTTATGGTTGTGAAAGCCAACAAAGGCACACCCAGTTCAGTCCAAATCCAACGTATTTTTAATGTTTAAAACTAAAAATTATTGTGCAATAAAAGCAAGAGATGAGGATTTAATTTGGGTGCTTTAAATCATAGTAAAGTATTTGAGCCAACTGAACTATTTTTTATTTTTTGAAAAAGCACTTCTAATTTTTTTATAAAAAGTTTGGGGGCCCATGGCCCCCGTTGCCTCAACTAAGCTCCGCCCCCTATTAATGTAGGTGAGGCGACGTCGTTGAAGGCGGTGGTGGCCATGGCGGTCTTGGGCTGCGCGACGGATGCAACATGTGCGAAAGGAGTGTCTCCATTTACGATCTTGCAAGGCGTGATAGACGTATAAAAATAACACTCTTGTGTGTCTCCTATACATCGTGAATGACGACGTTGAGAGGGAGAAACCGCCAGCGCGGGTGAGGGGCTGCACGACTGGCGCGATGCAGAACTGCAAAAACACCGCAAACTGCGCGATGGTGCTGCTGTGCGTTCGTGGTGCGTACGTCGGCGTGAGCTATGAGAGACGGTGGCTGGTGTTTGTGGCGGCGCGGCACCGGTGAGAGATGAAGAGACTGTGTGAGAAGGAAGTAACATCAGATAGGGGAGAATGAGGCCGTTTTGGGGTTTACGTAACTGTTGCAAATCCTTATTTATTTTGAATTTCAAATTGGTAATTATTAAAAATTAATTATTTATTTATCATTTGATGTTAATTTCAATATTACGTCTATTATATATATTGTACACTAAATTCATTGGCTCCCCATACTTTCTAGAGTCATAAAACCATCTTGAGAAGATATTAACTAGTGTCACTCTCCTGTTATTTTTTCTACTATAGCTGTGAATCTAAAAGAAACTTCAAACATTTCTAACAATGAGCTTAGAAGGGTGCTATCTGGTCACTCATTCAATATAAACGCCTAGTTTTGCATTTTTGATGGCACTTTTTATTTTATTTTAGCCCATCCCCTTTAGTTATTCAGTGTTTAATCTTGTATCACTCAAATTATTTGTATTTACTTTCACGGGGGATATCTCAGTAGCATTATTGATTTCGGTTATAAAGCATGAGTTCATCAGAGGAACAAGGCGTTGGAGCACATTCAGCACTACATGCTTGATGGAATTGTTTACTTTGAGAGACATCATGCCAGGTATAAAACAATCTAAGCTAATTTCTTTCGCACCATGATTTTTATGTGTTTTTTATTATATTGATGTGCTTGTGATCCGTGGTTGTTGCAATTATATGATGAAGGTTGAGACTTTGTTGAATTTTGTTAATTTTCTTTCTTCAATCATCATGGTTTGTGTATGAGTTGTTAATATCTTTTTTTGTGACTAATATATCACTAGCCATTCTAAAGAAAAGATGAAGAATGATAAAATATTAAAGACAAATGATGAATAATACATACGTATTTTCTGAACCAACTAGATAGATATCTTTCTCATTTTTAACAAACATGTTAATTCATTTTAGCTTGATTGAATCAGTACTAACAATACTATTAAAAATCACTGGAGTTACTCAATGACAAAGAAATGAGAAGTATCCTCACCTTTTGGTTTTCACCTAAATGTTTCTACTTCTAGTTTCTACACATTTTCAATAGAGCCAGCTAATGTTTTAGAGAAATTGAGGTAATAATGGTTTTTCTCTTTCTACTTTTATTCATGTTAAAAATGTTATGATGTAATTGGTTTATGCCATTATAATTATATTTTATTCTTCTTATGAATGAGTATATGCATGTATATTTTATACCTTAAGAAATTATTTTGTTTAATTTTCTTAATTATGAAATTTATTTTCTATATTGCAGGCAACTAAAGATTGTGTGCAAATATATTTGAAATATTAGAGATTTATATATGGGTAATGACAATGCATATTTAAATGTTATGTTTGATGTTTTGCTAATGTAATAAATATGGAATTAAAAAAAGATGGTAGTGTTACTATATTTATTTTGGTTTAAAGTATTTTTTGTTTAAACTTGTAATATATTAATTTTCTTCTGAATATTTAATTTTTCTTACTTTAATAGTTTCTTTAAACCACAATGACTAGTAGTGTCGATTAGTTATAAGAGGTTTATATAGTTAATCTAGTTTATTTAAAATTTAAAAATATAATTTTAATTTTTACAAAATAATTTTTTTTAGAAATAANTATAGGTTCAGATCTTGTAGGGAGTAGTCAAATTTTTTTAATTTGAAAATTCTATTTATGAAAATTTTGAACCGCCACAAAAATTGACAAACTGTCACTCAACACCAATTAAAAACCCCACAAAAAAGACAAAAAATCACCACTAATTAGAGTTGTGGCAATTTCATAAAAGTGCCACAAAAGAGCCTGTGACACCTCAAATTTTGGAAGCTTTTGAAACTACTATAATCCTTTTTATGGGAATTTTAAACCCCCACAATCAAGAAAAAATTGCAAAAAAAAAAAAAGAAATCCTTGTAGTGTGAATGCACCAGTAGCATTAAAATAAGGTACTTCAGGACCAATGAGCTCTTCATTACTTTTCACAAGGTCAAAATGGATATTTATCCACATCTAGTGATGTCACTATCATTGGAGTACTCAATAGATGTGTCTTATCCAAATAAATTTTTTTCAAAATTTTCTCATTATAAGTTGTCTGATGGATAAATATACCATCCTTTAAATGTTCAATTTGTAAACCAAGGCAAAATTTTGTCTTACAAAGATCTTTTATTTTAAATTCTCTTTCTAAATAATCCACTGTTTTTGTATCCATCTTTCAATAGTATTCACTGAGACATTTATACCACATAAGTCCATATTGTTTTAATCCATAGTAGCATTTTTTAAGTATTACTAAACAAATCTCTGGAGAACTATTATATGTTTTAGGAACTTTGAATCCCTCAAAGATTTTTTCATATATTTTTTTTATCAACTGAGTCGTATAAATAGATTGTAACAACATTCATTAGACACATGTTAAGCTTTTCATGCACATCTAGACTAATAAAATATCTTAATATAATTAAATCCATCACAAAAGTATATGTTTCCATATAGTGATCAATACGAGGCTTTTGTGAGAATCCTTGTACTACTAGTCGTGCTTTATATCTTTCTATTTCATTTTTCTCATTTTGTTTGCATACAAAGACCCACTTGTATTCCATTGGTTTTATACCTTTAGGTATTTTGACTATAGGACCAAAAATTTCATATTTTCTAAGAGAAGTTAATTCAACTTGAATTACGTCTTTTTATTTTAGTCAATCATCTCTCTATTGTCTATATTTTTGACATATTTTGGTTCATGGTTCTCATTGGAGGATTACAATGCATTCAAAACACACAGTGGAAGAAAAGAAAGTAATCCTAAAGATCTATTTTGTGCTTAAACTTTATTCCAATAATAAACAATATATAAATCAGATCTAAATACTTGTGTACGCTAGTAAAAATCACTTTCTCCTTCGATGGTATGAAGGCGCCATGCGTATCTACACTGAGACCAACCTTTGTTGTCAACTCCTTGACCTATAGAAATCTGATCTGAATTGAAAAACCTCTTGCAACTCTTTGTACGCCATAAAATTCTTCTCCTAGAATTAGGCTAACATACGTTTATGTGTGTAGAGGTAAAGGAATAAAACTCTTGTATTTTTTATTCTCATCTTCCTTTTGCTCTTGTCATACATTTATATAGTATGAGATTTATTACTGATTTTAGATTTGAATCTCAATTCAAATTAAAATCATATCTTGTAATTCTAAATCTGAATCTTTCAAATTTTATGAATCATATCATAACAATTTAAAACAGAATCAGTTAGGATCTCATCCAAATTTAGAAATAGAATAAGTAATTATTCTCAAATCTCATTTAATATTCTCAATTATCATACTATTATATTCTCGGTGCTAGCAAAGAATATAATAATATTCCATTTGAATTAATACAATTATTTATTTGATCAAATCAAAATTAATAATTAAATAATTCTACAGTAAAGACTAAAACACTCGTTAATATGTGACCACATAGGTTCAATACTAAGCGGATAGTAAATTAGTCATACTAAATTTACTAATAAAGGTTGGCGTCTAGCAACACTCCTCAACGACCCGGTAGTATGAAGTAATATATTTTTACTAAAAAACTGAGAAGAACAAAGTATAATTCCTTCCATCTTTCCAGCTCTTGGTTAACCCTTAGAGTATAGTTTAATTGTCAAATTCTAATTTGTTACCATTATTATAATGAACTATGAATGAGTTAAGAAACTCATTTCTTCATTCATTCAATCCCTTTAGCTAAGGTTTTATTCATCTCAGTCATTATAATCATAGAGCTCAAACTCTTTTCCAAAAGTTGACGGATTCCTTATTGACTAATCATTAATTCTACAAGTATTTAAATCATACCCAATATCCATTCAACTAGCACCCTAGGGTATTAGGTGTCCAGAATCAAAGTATTATAAATATATTATTAATTACGATGATAGTCGCAGGTCAAAGAAAACTCTATTACTATGTTCATCTTGAAAATATCCTATTGACAAATATATGGTAATTATAACCATTAGGATTTCTCAAAGTAAGTCAGTTCAATGGTCATATCTCTATATGCACCATCTATATATATAATTTAATAAATGAGATATATTAATTTTCATACAATGAAGACCATTATATATATATATATGTGTGTGTGTGTGTGTGTGTGTGTGTGTGTGTGTGTGTGTGTGTGTGTGTGTGTAGATCTTTATTGACTCTCATTATTATGATCCCTATCACAATGATAAAAATTTAATCAAGGACTTTATTATATTAACATTTTAATATAATAATAATAACAAATTATTTGATATATAATTGATTGGATTGTGGTCATGCTATTTATTCCCAACACTCATTTTACTTTACTAGTTCAATAGCAATATTATAAGCAAAAATATTGTCGACAACAGTATACTTTCAGTCTCATATTTTTCTGGTAGTGACAAAACTTATCAAGATCTCTTCATTTTCAGGTACATGAACTTCTTTCAAGGTTTCATCAATATTTATGTTTTCTAGTCCCCTTTGAGAACTTGCCTCCATATTATGACCATCATGATTAATTATATCTCTCTTTTTTTTTGGAAATTTTATCCTTAGAACCGATTGGCATTCCACTCTTTAGGTGTGGTTTGTTTTCATTTGCACTAATAACCATTTGCCCTTATGAGATACTTATTCTTATTAGTGCATTTGGAGCTGAAATGTAAGCTTTTGTTACTTTCTTTAGGTCAGTAAATACGTCTAGCAATTGATTTGAGACATTTTGTTTATGAATTAACTTTTATACTTCTACTTCATATTGTCTAGTACGAGGATCTAAATGTGATAACGACAATATATTTCAAGTAATTTGTTTTTTCAATTACTTACATTTTACCCTCAATTTCGGAAAAATTGTTTCGTCAAAGTGACAATCAGAAAATCTTGCCTTACATAAATCACCTGTCATAGGTTCAAGATATTTTATAATTGACGGGGATTCATAAACAACGTATATCCCCAATCTTCTTTGGGATCCCATCTTTGTGCATTGTGGTGAAGTAATTGGGACACATACTACACATTCAAATATCCTAAGATGACAAATTTTTGGCTCCTGACTACAACTGCAAGCCAGTTGTAATAGGGAAGATTTAAGATAACTTGTTGGTTTGATGCATATAAATGCCACCACAACATTTTAGAGTTGAGACAACATTTAAAAAGTGTTGCCTAAAGGTTGATAAAATGTTGCCTTTGATCTATAGCAACGTTTTGGGACTTGAGGCAACATTTTTTGGGGGGCTTGCAGATGCATCCGTTGCCTTAGGTCAAGGCAACACTTTTTTTATTCAAAAGTAATGCTTCTGGAGACAACTCCTTTGAAAGCGTTGCTTATTCTTTAAAATAGACAACGCTTCTAAACTGTGTTTTAGACAACACTTTACGCCTGTTCCTTTAGCTGTCATGCTTTAGCTACTAGCAAAAAGCGTTGCCTCTTCTTCTGAGTATGCAACACATTAAAGTGTAGCCTATTGTTTAAAATATGCAACACGTTAAAAATATTACCTATTTAGTTGAATTTCTAACCTGTTAAAAATGTTGTCTATCAATTTGATATGCAATCCTTGAAAGCATTGCCTATTCTTTCAAACATGCAACCCGTATAAGTGTTGTTTTTAAACTAATATGCAACCATTGAAAGATTGTTTTTTGGCTAAAAATAATGATTATTTTAGTAATGAAAATATAAAAGAGATATGTATAATCATTTAATTATTAAATAAATTTGTACATAATAAAATAATAAAAAAAGATAAAACCTCAGCTGATATTCTTAAGAATTATAGGGACTTGAGACAAGGCATAATTACCCAAATAAACAAATAAATAAATGTCTTACAATTGCACAAATTCAGACAACAAAAAATTTTTGCTTATGATATGATCAGTATATGTCAGTTACAAGTTATAGCTCGGCAATGTAAATGTCGACCGGATCATAACCGGCGCATCAGTATAACCGATATAAAATCATAACCGATATTCATAATTGTTATGTCAGGTACGCAGTCAATCTCCCTTCTGAGCACCATTACTCAGAAGGACAATGGTCATACCCTTTTCCTCAGGTATAAAGGAGAGACGAGAATAATACAGGAGGTATGCGATTTTTTTAAAAGCAACCATTATTATTTACTCACTTACTTACTTAAGCGTCGGAATACCTTTTGCAGGTACCCACCTTCTCTGTGCTTGCCACCGCCTACATGGTCCTCATCCTAATAGAAGGAGTTCCCCTACATTCACTAGAGGACGAGTTATACCTCGGCAGAAGATCAGCAAGAACAACTAGCGCCCACCATGGGGCCGAGAATGTAAGGTTTTTCCTATTTATTGGCCGTAGAGCTTTCACCTTCACCCATGGCTGATGCACCTCCCCCCACACCATCTGAACTTCTTCGAATGGTGACTGAGCTCCAACAGGCCAACCAATGTATGGCAGAGGCAAATTAACGCATGACAGAAGAAAATTAGAGAATGGCGAATCAAATCGCCAAATTAGCAAATGCTCGAATTGAAAACAACAATGATCGTTGTGAGCAACCAGAGGAGGAAGAACATCAATCTGAGCCAACACATGATTCTGAAACCATTCAGATTCTGGAACCTCAACCCCATGAAATGGAGGTACTCGGCTCCAGCAAAATGAAGAAGCTCAACTAGAAAACGAAAATGAGGAATCTGATAATTCTGTGGGGCCATTTACGGCCGACGTTATGAATTTTGAGCTGCCGAGAAAGTTCACTTTGCCACCGATCCTAACCCCCTACGACGGGTTAGGAGATCCCAAGAAGTACCTCAAAAAGTTCAAATCCATAATTATTGTAAATGGTGCTTCCAATAAAGTCTTATGTCGTTGTTTTCCATCTTATATAGACGGTTCTGCCTTGATTGGTTTTGTTCTTTGGCTACAGGTTACATTTCCCATTTACAGGACCTCGCAAAGCTTTTCGAGGATCACTTTGCTAGATCTGCCATTTATCTGCATGACTCCGACTATCTCAACACAATCAAACAAGGCCAGAATGAAAGTTTGAAAGACTATATGCCCTGTTTCACAAAGGTGGCCATGAGTATACCAGAGCTCCATCCCGAAATGCATCTTCACACCATCAAAAGCAGACTTCATCTGGGAAAATTCCAAGAAGCAATTGCAGTAGCTAAGCTCAAGACCGTGACCAAATTCTGCGAGAAATCAAAAGGACAGATAGATATCGAGGAACTGCGACAAGCCCGGAAAGTTGCAAGCCTCACTATAAAGATGACGATAAACCTCGAGACGGCAGAAAATCTTTCAAACTAACTCCTCGTATGATTCATATACTTAGTTCAACACGAGGCGGGATGATATCATCAAAGAGATTCTCAATTCCAAGCTCATCAAGCCCCCACGAAAGGCCAGTAATTACGCCGATGCGAAAAACATGAACAAATCCAAATACTGCACTTTTGACCAACAGCATGGACACACAACCGATGATTGTGTTATTGCCAAAGATCTCCTGGAGCGATTAGCTCGGCAAGCACACCTCGACAAGTACATCAGAGGTCACATACAAAAGCACAACGCACCGCCTACTGAGTCACCTCCAGTAAGTCAATCTTCTCGCGAAAAAGAAAGAATCCATACTACTCCATCTAATCAACCTTGTGGGGTGATAAATTGCATATCCAAAGGATATGCCAGAGGAGGACAAACAAGTTCCGCTTGAAAACACACTTACAAGGCCATGTTTGCGGTCGAAAATGCAATTCGCGATCATGAACCAACGCAGAGCATACCATAGCTAACCTTTCACCCATCCGACTTCAGCTCTAGCGACCTTAACTTAGATGACCCAGTCGTCATCTCTCTTCAGTTGGGAGACCTAATAGTTCAGAAGGTCCTGTTGGACCTTGGTAGCAGTGCTGATGTTTTGTTCTTTTACACATTTGAGAAGATGAAGCTAAGCAACAATATACTCCAGCTCTCCGTGGGAGATTTGGTTGGGTTCTCGGGCGAGTGCGTGCCTATCATGGGATCAGTGGGTTACAAACCACACTTGGTGAGCATCCATTATATAAGACTCAAGATGTCCAGTATCTTGTGGTTGATTGCTTTAGTCCATATAACCTCATACTTGGCAGACCTTTTTTTAAATAAATTCGGTGCAATTGTATCTACGGTTCATCTTTGTGTGAAGTTTCATGTGTAGGACAATATTGTTGCCACGATTCACAGTGACCACCGTGAAGCTCGACACTCCTACAACACAAGCCTGAAACCTTCGCGACGAAACAGAGAGCCACAAGTCAATGCTATCCAGAAAGAGCAGCCCATATTGGCCGAGTTAGACCCCTAGGCCAACTTTCAGGATTGGCCTACACCGAACGAAGAGCTTACCAACGTTAATTTAACTAACGACCAAACAAAATTCACTTTTGTAGGATCATCTATTCAGGGAGACGAAAGGGAACAACTCGTCAATTTCCTCCAACTAAATGCTAACCTTTTTTCCTGGACTCCAACGAATATGCCAGGGATTGGCCCATTTGTGATTACTCATAGATTGGCCATAAGCCTGGTAGCCCGACCAATTTCCTAGAAAAAAAAAAAGAAACATCGGCACTGAGAAGCGACAAGAATCAATGAAGGAGGCTAAGAAGCTCATAGATGCAAATTTCATCCAAGAGATCAGATTCACAACATGGCTAGCCAATGTTGTTATGGTAAAGAAAAATAACAGTAAATGGTGCATGTGCATCGATTTCACTGATTTAAATAAAGCTTGTCCTAAAGATGCATATCCCATGGCCTGTATTGATAATTTAGTTGATAACTCTTGTGGTTATGGTTCTTTGAGTTTCATGGATGCATATTCTGGTGACAACCAGATCCTCATGCATCCATCAGACCAAGAAAAAACAGCCTTTATAACCGAGTATGGTAACTATTGTTATAACTTTATGCCTTTTGGCCTCAAGAATGCAGGGACAACATAAGAAAGACTGATGAACAGGATTTTCGAATGACAAATAGGTCGGAACATTGAGATCTACGTTGACGACATGGTCGCCAAGACAAAGATTGGAAATTCTCATGTGGACGATCTTCAAGAAATCTTCGGCCAGATCAGAGCATATAATATGAGGCTGAATCCGGAAAAATGCATCATTGGTGTACAAGGGGGTAAATTCCTCGGATTCATCCTGACTAGCTGAGGTATCGAGGCAAACCCAGAAAAATATCAATCCATACTTGACATGCACAGCCCGAGGACGATCAAAGAGGTCCAGAGGTTAATAGAAATACTGGCAGTGTTATCCAGATTTCTACCTTGTTTGGCTGACAAATTTTCTCACTTTTTTCAATGTTTATGAAAAAGAAAGAATTATCAGTGGGATGAGAACTGTGAAGCTGCTTTCACAAATTTAAAAGAAATCCTTTCAAATCCACCTATTTTGCAAAAATCCATAATTGGTCAATAGCTTTATTTATATATATCTATTACTGACTGGGCAATCAGTTCTGTTCTTATTACAGAAAAGGACAAAGTCCAACAACCTGTTTACTTCACCAGTAAATCACTTCAACACGCCGAGCTCTAATACCCAAGGTTGGAAAAACTCGTATTCGCATTAGTCTTCTCTGCAAGACGACTACGACCTTATTTTCAGAGCCACATCATCAACGTCCAAACAGACCAGCCTCTTAGACAAGTACTCACTAAGCCTGAATTAGCGGGAAGATTAATCAAATGGTCAATCGAGTCATCAGAATTCAATATCCACTACCAACCCAGAGGATCCATCAAATCACAATATTTGGCAGACTTCTTGGCCGAGTTTACCATACCAAACTCTGATGATACAAGCCCAGAGTGGACTTTATATGTCGACGGAGCTTCAAATCCTCAGGGATCAGGAGCAGGGATCCTACTCAAAAGTCAAAACGGAATAATTCTAGAACATTCTCTCTGATTTTCATTTAAGGCAAGTAACAATCAAGATGAATATGAAGCGCTCATTGCCGGCCTCAAGTTAGCCATTGAATTGAATATTCCTACCATAAAGATTTACTGTGACTCTCTATTAGTCATCCAACAAGTAAATCAATGTTTTCAAACAAAAGATCCTATTTTATTAAAATAACTGGATCTCGTCAACCAGCTTGCAACCAAATTTTCAAAGTTTGAAATTAATCACATATCTAGAGATCAAAATCATAGGGCAGATGTTTTATCCAAATTAGCAACTACACAATCACACACTGCTAACCTCTTGCAGTCCATGTTACCTAAACAAGCATTGATATAACAAACATTCTTTACATTACTGATGAAAATAATTGGCAAAAGCCTTACATATATTACCTAACACACGAGAACATCCCAAATGAGATCACAGATCAGAAAAAGTTTAAAAGGCAGGCCTCTTTCTTTACATTGTTAAATAATAACTTGTATAGACGTGGATATACTCGACCTCTTTTAAAATGTCTAGACAGGTTAGATTCCGAGCTTGCTCTGGCTGAAGCCCACGATGGCATTTGCGGAATACATACTGGCGCAAGGAGCTTAGCAAACAAAATACTCCGCACCGGGTTCTTTTGGCCAACACTATGGAATGACTGCCGACAAAAGGTAAAAACCTGCATCAATTGTCAGAAACATGCTCCAATCATTTACATCCCAACCGAAAACTTGCATCAATCTGAGGTAAGCTGGCCATTCTATCGGTGGGGAATTGATATCCTCGGACCTTTCCCTGTTGCAGCCAGGCAGGTAAAATTTTTGGTTGTGCCAATTGATTATTTCTCTAAATGGATTGAGGCCCTACCTTTAGCAAAAATAACGTCATC
Source organism: Arachis duranensis (assembly GCF_000817695.3). NCBI lineage: Eukaryota > Viridiplantae > Streptophyta > Magnoliopsida > Fabales > Fabaceae > Arachis > Arachis duranensis. Next base: position 74,989,600 of record NC_029778.3, on the reverse strand, counting down.
TCATATGATCTCTTTTGTCTGGAAAAACATAATATGTCGATTAGATATACCTCAGCATGTCTTAACTGACAATGGTCGCCAGTTCACCGGCCATAATTTCAAAGAGTTTTTGAAGAATTTAAAGATACAGCAACACTTTTCATCAGTGGAACACCCACAATCAAACGGATTAGCTGAGGCTGCCAACAAGGTCATCTTACAAGCTCTGAGGAAAAAACTAGACGATGCTAAAGGCCTCTAGGCCAAACTCATTCCAGAGGTTCTGTGGGGATATAATACAACCATACATTCTTCAACCAAAGAGACACCATTCCGTCTGATCTATGGATCCGAAGCTATGCTACCAATCAAGATATCACAAGCCTCATCAAGGACACAATCCGATGAACATGATAACGCAAGACAGGCTGAACTCGATTTAATCGATGAGGTGCGTGATACAGCTTCAATCCGTCACAAAGCACTACAACAGCAGTTAGCCCGCAGGCACAATCAGAAAGTCCATTCCCGATCTTTTGAGGTCGGAGACTTGGTATTAAGAAAAACAGAGAGTGCTAGAAAACCCCCATCCCACGGAAAGCTCGCCGCCACATGGGAGGGCCCCTTCCAAGTAATAAAAGTCTTCGACAGAGGAGCTTACCAGCTCGAAACGTTAGATCATACCAAAATACCTAGCTCTTGGAATGTTAATTCTCTTAAGCAATATTACAGCTAACAGATAAGAGCATGCTAGTACTTTTTTTCCTACACCGAGATTTTTCTCATTAGGATTTTTCTCAAGGAGGTTTTAACAAGGCTAGCTTCCCTACGCCTTTTTATAAAGGTATTGTAACAAATAAAAAATATTTGCTTTTCTAACTTTTTTAGTCTACAAAATTCAATGCTACACACCGACTAACATTATTTGTTACCGAGGTCATACCTAACACAATTTATCTGATTAAGCATATTGCTGTCAGTGACTGACAACATCCTTATCCAACAAAGGATAGTTATTCAGACAAAAGTCACATTGCACCCACATGCGCACAACTCAGCCGAACATTGTGTAACAAATTCGGTTCAAAACATCAGACCCTCATTAGTAAGGGCGCCAATGATTCAATTAGGAACAATCAAAACCTAATTCAATCAACACAAACTCCATTTAGCCAAAGCATTAAAATTGGGCATAGAAAATGTTCAATACCAGTTTCTTAAGAGCCATCATATGCTCTCATCAGATCACTGTTTAAAGATTACAAAACTCAAAACAAATACAACTTGGCAATAGCATAAACAATAAATTATCTTTCTAATATTCAATTAGCCAAGTTATCATCCGCCTTTTCAGCCGATTCCTCATCATCCACCAACTGCCCATCCCGGACTATTTTGCTCGGCTCCATGGCTGTGAAGTCACCATCAGGAGCCAGAAATTCTGCCTGTGTCATGGCAGTTCAAACCCCTCAGCAAAAGCATCCAGTATGTCAGATTCTCGCCCATTCTCCATATTTTTTAGCTTCACAGTAACCTCAATCATCTGGTTACTCAAATTCGAAAGGTCATCTTCCTTCTTCCTTAATATTTCAATATCCTTTTCATGATTATCTTTTTCTATTTTCAACTCTTCTTGAACTTCGACCAGTTTCCCTTTTAACTTAGACAACGCTGTTTTCTTTGAATCCAACTGATTTTTCAAAATCGAACTCTCTTCATTTTTCAACAATATTTTTCTATGTCTTTTCTCTTGACTATGACCAATGCTTGCTAGTCGAAAGCCTAGCACCTGTGTTCACATATGAAAAACTAAAATAAGCATAAGAGCTTACTACCATAGTTTTGAAAACCAAAACCTAAACACATACAGAACTCACCTCAAGGAATTAATCAATACCTACATCACCGATCTCATCTATCAGAGAGATATTCGACATAAACTGCACGACCTCATCAGCCACAACAATGAAAGGAAATTTCTTGTCCCAAACTGACAAACCGTTCCCCTCGTTAGAAAAAGCATGCAACCTTTCTTGCTTCACAGTGAAACTCGACACCTCTTCGAGTGGAATTCCCTTTCTTTTTCTTCTTCAACCTTTAAGTTAATCACATCAGACTTCCTTTTTTTTAAAAAATCCCCTTTTTGTTCGCGGCGGCTGAGCAACTTTGGCACCACCATCCATCTTCTCAGGGTTCGAAGATGACCCTTCAAAGTTCTTAGCTCTGAACCGGGCCCTCAAGCTTGATGCCGATACTCCTAGATATCTTCCAGCTACAAAATAGGAAACACATTATCATTAACACATAATTTCAGGGCAAGCATCCTAAGAATATAGCTAAAAACACTCTCACCAGAATAATTCAACACATACGACTTATCTTCTTCCCATCGAAGCAATTCAAAATCAGATATCAGTCTACCCTTGTCAACCATCTCAATAAGGAACACTATTATGCATTCATTCCGAGGTGTTATAAGCTCCGGACCTAGTATATGATGTAGTTGGCAGCACTAATACATTGGGAATTTCTCCCTCAAGTGTTCATCCAAATAAAAAGGAAAGTCCTCATCTACAGATTTTACTTTCAAAAATATTTCTTTAAAATCTTTAAAAGAAGATTTGTACAGTTTGAAAATAGAAAAACCTGGGGTGTTATTCAGGTTCACCCAAAGACCTTTTCAAACTCCCTTGGCTTGGAACAGGGAAAAGAAAAGCTCAAGGTCCGGTTCAATTTCGAGAAATTGTATCAAAATCTCAAAGCATTTCAGAAATGTCCAACCATTAGGATGAACCTGAGACGGAGCACAATTCATTTGTTTTAAAACATCACATTCAAAATTTGTGAAAAGCAATTTAACACAAAGTTCTTCAAGAACACAGCTATACATGAAAAAACTCTCAAAATCTTTTTTCCTGTGAAAAACACGATCAGAACAACTGCATGGCAGTAGTTCCAACCGAAACCCAGGCCTCATTATCTTTGCCACATTCACCTCACTAACACTATCCTTATTAGTAAACAGAGAAGCACATATCTTAACATCCCCATCAACCCAGTCATAAGTATCACCATCCACAACCTTTGGTAAACCCTTCACCATTTCTCATTCATCTCTTATAAATAATAGACTACCAATAAACAAAATAAGAAACAGAAAGAAATGTTTTCACTAACCTCTTTTACTCATTCTCTTTGATCTTCTGGAACAACACCGATTAAAGGGAAATGCATCCAATTGAGTTTTTGAGACTCGAAATAAACTCTAACCATTCATTTAACAAACCCTTCAGTTCCACTATAAATCAGAGCCATTCAATAAAGAAAGCTTCCAACAGTAACAAAACCACTTTGGAAATTGCACCCAGTTTTAAACGCATTATTTTCATTTAGTTCTCTATTTTTCATCTCACAAAAAAAAAGAAAAAAACATAAGGGTCTTTTCCACTACTCCAAGCATTTTCAAATAACCCACATTGACCTGGGGTCTCCATATACCGACCTATAACTCGATCAATAATATAAGCTCAACCTGTCTCATCAAAATCAGGCCAAATTTGGAGGCTGTGATATGACTAGTATACGTCAGTTACGAGTTATAGCTCGGCAATGTAAATGTCGACCGGATTATAACCGGTGCATCAACATAACCGATATACAATCATAACCGATCTTCATAATTGTAACGTCAAGTACGCAGTTAATCTTCCTTTTGAGCACCATTACTCAGAAGGACAACGGTCATACCCTTCTCCTCGGGTATAAAAGAGAGACGAAAATATATAATATCGGAGGTACACAATTCTTTCCGAAAAGTAATCATTATTATTTACTCACTTAGTTACTTGAGTGTCGGAGTACTTTTTGCAGGTATCCACCACTCTGTGTTTGTCACCGCTGACGTGTTCTTCATCCTATTAGAAGGAGTTCCTCCACATACACTGAAGGACGAGTTATACCTCGACAAGAGATCAGCAAAAACAGCTTAAATTACAAAGTTCACTTGAATTGAGTTCTCGTCGCAAACGACTATCTAAAATTACACACATGCAAAATGCATTATAATGCATATAATTTGAATTTAGTTCAGTAATGATCAGCAGTAACTAGAGACTCAATTAATAATAATTAGGTACGTCTGTAAGATGCATGAATCAATTTTCAAATTTATTTTATTTTTGTGCAACAATGGAAAGAAGCCTGGAAACCTCGAGTCCAGATATCGTATTCTCTTTGATTTCTACACTTAATCTCCACAATCCCCTTGCATTTGTTTTCAACCCAAAATATTTTCGCTAAGGTCAAATACATCACATTTTTGTAACTTTTCTCAAATATCTCGTTAAGAAATTTAGTTTTATTTTCCATTTATTTATGAAAATTTTCGTTAAAATGTACCTTTATTTTTACACATTTTTTTTTATCAAACAATAACTAATAGCAATGGAAAAAATTTCAATTATCCTCATAGTAATAATTATGAAATTAAAGAGTAAAAATATAGATAGACAATTTGGAGACTTTATAATTATTAGTTATTGTTTGAACAGCTAATTATTATTAAAGATATCTGCAGAGTCACTGTCCTCATTTGGCTTCACATATTTAACCCGTTCTAAGAGAAATAATTAGACATATTAATTAATTATTAATTAAATTACTACTATTGATTTCTCTCTCTCTCGTTCACATGTATCCAACTTGGGAACACTGTTTTTCTTTTACTTAATTCCATACCTAATTGACTTCAACTTACCTAAATGTTAAGCTATTCATACTTTTATAATACTAGCTACTGTAATTTATTCAAATCAAATAAACCTTAAAAATAAAGTCAACTGTTTTTCTTTATACTAACTCATATTCAATAATTAATATTTATTAATACCGCAAATTGACAATTTTCGATTTGTGGAAGAAAACTAGTAAATCCAATTTACAATCAAACGCAAGAAGAACACGTATTTCAAGGTTTGAAAACGTATACTACTATTCATCGAAACACATATAATTTAGAGTTTTAAACCCTGCTATTATTTTATTTTATATGAATTTATATCTACTTTACAAAAACATTTTAAATTCATTTATTTTTATTAGTCTTGCATGTATATTTATTTATTTGAATAATAAATGGTTATTTTTCCATAATAATTTACATAAAATATGACTACTAGCAGGGTAGACATACCAAAAATTTGTCTACAATTTGTTGTGAAGACTTAAGTACTTAGTCCGTAGAAAAGCAGCATCATCAATTATATTTTATTTCTAACAACTTTTCCATGAAGAAGAATATAAGCTGGCAAGCTAAGGATCTTTTTGGCTTCATCTTTATATCTTTATACTCCATCTTCTATATACTAGTACTTTCTAGTTTCTATCATTAGTGTTATCTTCTATTTTTCTTTCCTTCGTTATCTCTTTCACTAGCCTCTTATCTTTCACCAAGCTGCCACCATCATCAATTTTTATTTTGTTTTAGGATACTTCATAGTTAGTGTTATAGTAAGGTTCAATAATTAAACTTTCAATTGAGAAGATTCATTTCCTAAACTTGAGATTATATTCTTCTTGCTTTGGCATAAAAAGAGTCACCAAGACTATTATAATAAGTAACATGAACTTTTCTCCTCTTTTCTACTTTTGGCTTCTTGCTTTTTGTTGCTTCGCTTTTTTGGCTAATGGAGCTACTCTCGTAGAAGATGAAGGTACGTACATATGTAGATGAATATAGTTTTTTTTAATCCAATATCATATTAGTAGAACTGCTTGATTCTGCAAGCTTGAAAAAATTGTTGTTTCATATAGTGTAGTACAGTTTAGCTTTTATTTATTTATTTTTAAAGTATAGTTGGTTTATAGCTGTTTAAAATATAGTATGAATCTCTAATTTACTTTTCATTTGTATTTTTATTTGAATATTAATGTATATGTAGTGGAAGTGATGAAAGAGATAGCAAAGAAGGTTGGGAAGAAGGACTGGAACTTCAGCGTGGATCCATGCAGTGGATTAGAGAACTGGAACTCATCAAACGCAGTTAAAGGAATGCTAATAAATGCAGTGACATGTGACTGCTCCTTTGCCAATGCCAATCTTACTGTTTGCCATGTTGTTAGCATGTATGCCTCTCAACTGATTATTCTGTGTGCTTTTGTCTCATCTTTTGCATTTCTTTTATACAAAGTAGTATATTATAATGGGTTATATATATATTATATACTACTATTATTATTAAGATAAATACCTTTATTGGCTTATGATTTTTTATTTGACGGAGACGCACACCTCAATCATACTTAAATTTTAAATAGACTTCTATTCATTAAAGAAAATGGACTAATCTACCTCTCCTACTAGATGATAAAAAATTGTCACTAATGTGTTAGATAAGAGTGCTATGTGTCACTCCTAAATAATTCCAAAGACTAAAAACTTTTTTTGTGTCTCTTCTTCTTCTTCTTCCTCCTCCTCCTCTGATTTCTTTTTCTCCGATTTCTCTTCCTCCTCTTTTTCAAAATTCCAACCTATAATATAGCTAAGCTTACCATACCCTTATGATTAACATAAATTCTAATTATATTTACTTACGATTATAATAATCATACAATCAATAATCAACACAACAAATACAATTAAGTTTACTAATTTCATCATAATTGCATAATCTAGGATTTGAGAGAATAATACTTAATTTCACTAAAGATCCACTACCTCAAAGTAATTAGATGGTAGAGATTGTGAGATTGGGTAATAGTGACTAGTGGTTTCTCTGGTGCAGCTTCAGTAACCAACAGCAGCAGCAACAAGATGGCGGCAGTGACGATTTGATAGCTCAGAAAAAATGATATACACAAGGAAAGTAAGATGCAGAAATGACGGCAGCAGCAATAGCATCGGCAAATCCGGTGGCATCATTTCTGTGGAGTCAGAACGACAACCACAATAGAATAAGACAGAACGAATGCAAGACAACTATGATGCAGGAGAATGGGGAGCAGAAGAACGACGGCAATTGCACACGTGGTAGAAACTGTTACAGTGTAGGGAGGCGGAAGCAGCAGCGAATGCTCATCCTCAAATCGGCAAAGGCAACAGCAATGGGAGACTGGGGAAGAAGTAGGGCACGGCGTAGGAATAGGAAGAAGAAAAGAGAGGTTGGTTCGATGATGGTGGTGCCGCGGTGATGGTAGTGAAGGTGAAACTCGATGATGATGGTGGTGGAGATGATGGTAACTAGCCAAAGAGAAAGAAGAAGAAGAGGAAGAAGAAAGAGAGGAAGAAGAGGAGAAGATAAGACGAGGATTTTTTTTGAGAGAGATTTTTAATCTCTATAATCACTTGGAGTTGGCACATCAGCTTCAGCCTGACACGTCACCCTTGCAACCGTTTGTCAACCGGTACCAGGGATTGATTTGTCTATTTTCTTTAATGAATGAGGGTCTGATTGAGGTTTAATGATGATTAAGGTGCATTATGTCTCACAAAAAAAAAGATTAAGGCTAAAGATGCTAACTATCTAATATTCAAGTTAAAAGACTTTAGATCCAAACTTTCAAAATAAAAAATATACTTTCTATAAGATATAATAAAAGACATTTAGAAAACAAATAAAGCAAAATATTTTACAAAGATTTACCCTATTACTAGAGTTTTTTTGCCTTGCTCAGCTAGGGTTTTAGGAGTAATGTTATCTGAGTGTATATTTTTGTTGAATGCTTACAGTATCATTATGGCAGCCTTTGTTGTCCTTCTTGATCATATTTCACGTGAACCTAATACAAAGGGGAATGAAATTATTAGATTTGAGGATGAAGACATCCAAGAGAATTTATCTAAATGCAGAAAAAGCTTGATTGACAGGCTATTGACGGATCAAAAACTCAATGCTAAAACTTTGGAGGTAGCACTATTCTCAATATAGAGACAGTCAGATAGATTCTAAGTTCAGGATAATGGTGGTAATATATTCTAATTTTTTCTTTAAGGATGAGGTTGATTTACTTAGGGTAAAAAAAGGAGACCATGGTTGTTTAAGAATTATACTCTGAATCTGAAGAGATGAAAAGATGACAAATCAATCAATGAAGAGGAATTCTCTCATGTTCCTATTTGGATCCAAATTTGGAGACTCCCAAAATATTGCAAAAGTAAAAAATTGGACAGAAGGATTGAAGGTACACTAAGAGAGGTTTTGGATGTAGGACTCTACTCTATGAGGGAAAAAAAAAGACCAGATAATTAAAGTCAAGATTAAACTAGACGTAACAAAATTGTTGAAGAGAATGATGAAGATTTCTGGTAGCAACAACAAGTTCATTGAACTGTAACTTAAATATGAAAGAATTGACAATTTTTGTCATTATTGTGGAAAAATTGGCCTTAAAATCAGATCTTGTAATGGCTATCTAGAAGAAGTTGTGGCTGATAAATAAGTGGAAGAGAAATGGGGACCTTGGCTAAGAATAGAGCAATTCGGGAGAGGGCTAGAGAAAAAAAGAGAATGTAAATCATAGCTCAAATTGAAGAACTAAAGATAAAAAAAACAGATCCAAAAATCAATGCCGGTGTGCTTACTTTGGAGTTTTACTAATCTTTTAATTTAAGATAGGAATTCCTAGACTAGAAAAGAGGAGGATGAAATGCAAAGTGTGAATAAAGTTCATAACCTTAGTGGAAATAAGGAGAATAATAATAAAAAAGAGTTGTTTTGGGGAAAATAAGGAGGGGTAAGGAAACAATATAACAAGGCTATTGCCGGAATTAAAAGAAGAATGGGAGGAAGTAAAAACAAAACAAAGATCAAGAAGCAATGTTTACGGGAGGTGAATAATGTTGGTATGGAAGAGGGTGGGTGCCCCCAACAATTGGCACCCAAGGAGGTATAAAGATACTAGTGTGAAACTGTCGGAATTTAAAAAAATTCCTGACAGTTCACAACATTGAAGGGATTCTAAAATTCCATTCCACCGAGATAGTGTTCTTGAGTGAGACTAAGAACAATACCTTGACTTTGAAGGGAGTTATGAGTAGGGGTGGCAATGAAGCGTGTTTTTGCCCTATTTGACCCGCACCACCCTACAATAACCCTCATCAAACCCGCCCCGCTTCTACCCGCGGGTAGTAAAAAGTTAAACTCTAACCTGCCCTGTCCTATTATTATTAAAATCTAACAAATTAAATTAAATTTTAAAATTTATATAACCATTATTATATACATAATATAAATTAAAATAAAAATTTAAATATAATACAATATTATTAATCATTTTGTTAATTATTTTATATATATTACATATATTATATATTAAAAATATATATATATTATATATACCGGGATGGGTAGAAGCGGATTTAACCTAAATCCGACCCCGCCCCAACCCGCCCTGCCCAATAACCCGTCTCATTAAAAACCCGTCCTGGTGCGGAGGCGGATAGGGACGGTGTGGGTACCCACCGGTTTGAGTAGTGTCGCCACCCTTAGTTTTGAGGAGATTGGACTTTTATTTGATGTTTAGTGTAAAGCATAATGGTCTTTCAAATGGTCTAGTAGTGACATGAAAACAAGGAATTCGAGTCCATATATTCACATACAAACTTTTTAATTCAATGTTCATTGGAAAAACAACAAACTCAAATGAATTAGAAAGTTCTTGTTGTTTATCTGAGTACATATGATTCTCAACGGGAGAAGAAATTCTCTGAACTACTGTAGCTACTGAAAAAATGGTGGACACTAAATTGTTATCATTTGGGACTTTAATTCCAAATCAGCCTCAACTGTACAAAGTTTCAATGATTTTATTAATGCGGGAGGTTTGATAGACATGAGATACGAATGGAAGAAATTTACTTGGCCTAATCGACAATTTGGAGGTAATTTCATCAAGGAATGATTAGACAGGACTTTGGTGACCATGAATTGGAAGGATAAATTTTCTGAGGGCTTCGTGATGTATCTAGATGATACAGGGTCTGATCATAGGCCTTTATTCATTTGCTCGCTCAGAATGAGAAGGAAGGAATTCTAAGCGAAGATTCCATTTTCAGGACTATTGGTATGAAAATGAAGAAGTCATCAATCCTGTTAATCAAGCCTGTATTGAGAAGGTAATTGGCTCACCTATGTTTATATTAGTAAGGAAATTAAAATGCTATCGACATTAACTGGTTAAATGGCAATAAAACTCTTCTTTTAACTCTAATAAGAAATTATAGAGTTAAAAACCAAAATTTCAGAAGAAATGGCTAATGGGGCTCATGCTGATGGTGTTGCTATTAGAATTTGTGAAGTTGATTTCGAGGACACTTGGGTACAAGAAGAGTGATACTAGAGAGAAAAATCAAGAATTTAGTGGCTGAATTGAAGTGATCACAATACCAAATTCTTTCACTCCAAAGCTCAAACTAGGAGTCAAATAAATAAAATTCATGCCTTAGAAGATGAGGAGGGTAATCAGCCAGACAAAGCAGAGGGTATAACTACTATAGCACAACACTACTTTGAAACATTATTTACATCCTCTAATTCACAGGAACCGATTGAAGTAATTGAAGGGATGAATTCAAAAATTAATTTAGCAACCAATCATTCTCTCACCAGGCTTGTTACAGAGAAGGAAATCAAATCAGTTGTATTCTCAATTGATCCTATCTCAGCATAGGATGACGACAATTTTAAAGTAAAATGTTTTTAAATTTTTTAGGAGACTATCAATGCATATTTGATTTTGACAGTTTCGAGTTTTTTTTCAAGAGGTAAACTTTTAAAAGCTTTCAATCATATCAATTTAATTCCTAAAGTTCCGAATACTACTACTATAAAGCAAGTCAGGCCAATAAGTCTTAGCAACGTTTTCTATAAGATTATCTCTAAGATTTTAGTTTATAGAATGCAGTCAGTGATGAACAAAGTGATTAGTGACAATCAGAGCGGATTTATTAAAGGGCGTTTAATCAGTGATAATGTTATGATAGCCCATGAATTCATACACTTTTTGAAAAATAAGAGGTTTGGCGAACATGACCTTGCATCAAAGCTAGATATGAGTAAGGCTTATGATAGAGTGGAATGGAGTTTTCTATGGCCAATTATGAAGAAGTTGAGATTCTGTGATAAGTGGGTGGACTGGATCAAAGAGCTAATGACTACAATGCCATATTCTGTTATTGTGGAAAGACAACTTCATGATTTTTTCAAACCATGCAAAGGGTTGTGACAAGACGACCCTCTATCCTCCTATCTTTTCTTGTTTTGTGTAGAGAGACTCTCTCATCTGCTCCACAAAGCAGAACAAAGATTGAAGATTTCAGGTTTAAGACTAAATCATAGGTGTCTGAAGATTAGTCATTTATTTTTTGCAAATGATTCCATCCTATTTAGCAGAGCTACAGATGATGATTGTCAAAACCTACTTCGAACACTGCAGATTTACGAAGAAGTAAATGTATAAGTAGTTAATCTGGATAAATCTTTGATTTTCTACTTTATTTTTAGTACGAATACTCCTAATTACACCTGAGACTATCTAGCTAACCTCCTTCAGGTTCCCCATGTTAGTAATCAGAATAAATACTTAGAGTTTTCGGTAGTGATTCACATATCTAAACGGGCTACTTTTATTTATATTAAAGATAAGGTTACTCAAAAGTTGCAACACTGGAAAAAGAAGCTTCTATCGTCGAGTGGCAAAGGGGTGTTAATCAAAGCTGTTAGTACGACAGTTTCAATTAACATGCTAAGCTATTTTAAGCTCCCGGATAATTTAATTAAAGAAATTCAAAAATCAATGCCACAATTTTAGTAGGGACAACAAGCCTAAGAAAGGAGGACATGATAGATTGGCTGGAAAATATCTTGCTAACCAAAGTCACAAGGCAGGATCAATTTTAAGAACTTCAAGGAATTCAACCTTACGATGCTAGCAAAACAAAGATGAAAACTACTAACAAGAACAAATTTACTCATCTACAAGGTGCATAAAAGTAAGTATTTTAGATACACAAATTTTCTAAGAGCTAAAGCAGGAACTAACCTATCTTGGGATTGGAGGAGTGTATTGGAGGGTAGTAACATTATGAAAAAAGAGATTCTATGAAAAATTGGCAAGAAAACATCAGTCAGAATTAAAGAAGACTCATGACTATGTTGCTATCACACCCAATCCTATTCACTATTCAAGCCATGTTCTAGAGTGTGTTTCAGAATTAATGCTACCAGACAGATCGTGAAATCAGAAAATAATTATAGAGATATTCAGCTCAGAAATTACAAAATCAATTCTTAGCACAACTATCTACTAAGAGGAGAATGAGGTTAACTGGATGAAGGAGAGAAAAAAGGTAGCTATTTAATGGATTCTGGGTACACAATTGGATTTCAACTCTTCCACCACCCAACTGAGTTTCTTCCTAAACGATGCAACAATAAGAAAATTCGGTCATCAGTCTGGAATCTTAGAACCCAGCTAAAAGTGAAAAGTTTCGTAAGGAAATTACTGCATAATGGCTTACTAGTGAAACTAAATCTCCACTCTCGAATCAGTAGCGTAGATCCCAAATGCGCAGTCTGCAACTTAGGAACAAAATCAACAAATTACCATATTTTGGACTGATAAATCATGATCGAAGCCTGGAAGCTTGCTAATCTCCCTCTCTTGCAACTTGGTGACGAACCTTGGCAACAGTGAATGAAGATGACTGAAGAAATTCGAAGTAAACCCAAGCGAAAGAGAACATGGATTCGGCAGCAAACCCCTCTTGGCAAGTTTAGAGATCTCATAATGAAGTAGTATTTAAAGGAAAGAGAAAATTCCCTTTGTTGATATTGAAAAACACACGAAGAGATATGCATAGAAGAAAAATATTCACTTAATTTCTTATAATTTTATTTTTTGAATAAATTATCAATTATGTCCCCAAATTTTAAGAATGCTGACAATAATAACCCTCATATTTGTTAACGACAATTATACTCTCAAAATATTTAAAAATGCTACAAATCTGTCCAACCGTGAGGAGAACCTTTCTCCATTAAACGAAGGTTGGTGATATGGCAGACAAAAATCCAACATGACATTCCTTTAGGTTTTACTCCATTTTTTCTTTATATGAAATTGAGAGACAACATTTTCTCCAATTTCACCCAAAATCAAAATCCTAACCATTGTTATGCATGGTAGAAGCAGAGGCATGTCTAACAATAATCAAAGGACACAGTCAATGAAAAATGGTAGCTCCGAAGGGCTCAAAGAACATGGGAGGAAGTCCTATGATGGGACATGCTCTTGTCGTCTTCAGGTGGTGGCGTTAAAGTCAAAAACAAAGAGAACCCCAATGATATGGTTTTTTAGGTGTCTTCTATAAAAGTTATGTATGAATTTACTACTTCATTTGTGCCCCCTTATTGAGAGTTGATGTTGATGGATGGCTTTTGTGCTGGGAAGACGAAAAACACTGGGTGTCGTTATTTTCAGTGAATGGACGAAACTAATGAGAAAGCAGTGAGGGTGGAGGAATGCTCTGAGAATAGCACACTAGTATACAATGCAAGTGAAGATTTGAAAGGGAGATTTAACCTTCTGCTTATCTGACATGAAGTGCCAATCAAATTGATTATGGTCTCCAATGTCTGTCAAAAGATATTCTAGAAATTTCTTCCAGTTTTTTCTTGTTTTTGCATCAACTACGTACTCCATATGCAACTGGGAATAGATGATTGTTGGCATCTTAAGCAACAGCTATCAGCAGCTGTCCTCCAAAATAATCCTTCAGAAATGCTCCATCAAGGCATAAGAATGGCCTACATCCTTGCTTGAATCCCCTTTTGCAGGCATCTAAGCAAATGTATAGGCTTCTAAACTTAGGCAACCCTGTAGGTTGTGGGGTTTTGCCCATATGACAAGTGAATCCCGGATTGGCCTTATGCAGCTCGTTTAGATAAGTCCTTAACTTCAAATACTATTCCCTTTCTGTTCCCTTAATGACATCCTTAGCCTTTTCCATTGTCCTAAATATCATCCTCTCTCCGACACATATATCAAACTCAACCTTGAACAAGTCTCGAGCCTTTCTATGGGACAATTTGGGACAGACCCTAATCTTGCTAATCAACCCCTTCGAAATCTATTTACAAGTGACTGACCTACTTTTATTATATGTGCATCACTATTATTCTGTGGTGCAGGTTCTACTCTACCGGATGGTTGGGGTCTTGGATATTTCTTCCTACGTCTCCTTCTCATGCCATCAACTTTTTCAGGATTAGATGGCCCCTCTTGATCTGTAACTTGTGTACCGTGATTGTCTTCTAAATTGGGAGACTCATTGGCAATTATTGCAGCTTGACTTTGATTAGGTAGCACCTCAATAGATCCGTCATTTTGTAATTTCTCATCATTCCCACCTTTATTCAATATTGGTTCACCCTCTTCTTGCTATTGTTCCTCAGGCTGTGAGGAAGACTCGTGATGTTCTTCATGATTTTTTAAAGGAGGTCCTCTTACTTCTTTGTCATCAGGTCCTCCAACCATTACACTAGCTTGATTTGTATCATCAGAAAACAAGACTTCATCAACATACTCTGGTTCAGCATCAATAGGATGCTCAAAATACAAGTGGACCCTGTTTTCATTCTTAAGTGCAACATCACACATCTTAACCACATCAGCATCCATTATCAGCACCCGTAATTCATTAGCTAAATCCATTCCTGGCTCCAACCAATACACTTCATTATACCTAGTATAGCCTAAATCTAGAAACAAACCTTCAATAAGGAATAGATTACATGTATCAACATGTACCCTTTTGACGTTACTCACTAACCCACCAGTATACTTCAGCACACCATCCTTATCCTTCTCTAACCAACCCTGATGATGATAGACAAACGTGATATGAATTGTCATATAACAAAAATTATCAAATAAGTGACAATAAACTAAATCAACACATCAAAACACTATAATCGAACCTCCATTTAAAAAAAATCAACTTAATTACCAATATTATGCAAACCCAATGAATTGATAATAACAAAAATAGAAATCTAAAATACTTACCCAAATTTTGGTTGTTTAATGGAGATTTATACACTGAGCATCAATGCCAAACGTTAGCCAAATGTAAACCTGCATGTGGCGTTGCTAATTCGAAGAGAAAAATGTGAAGACTAAAAGAGACTAAGACAAAAAGGGATGAACATCAAGAAACTATTCAATTTCGCGCGTTGTAAATAGTGATAGTCAAATAAGGTCTTTCATATAAGGTTAATTTGATCATTCAATTTGAATTGGGCAATTAGGGATTCATGAATTCGAGATAACGCTAAAATGGGATTGAATTCGAAAACATAATTGATAATTTACTTTTTTTTTTAACAAATGTAATGAATTTAGGTTGAACCTTCTAATTTTTTTTCTCTTGAGTTGTAGTGCATCTAAACCATTAATTTCATCTAATGAAATTTTACCTACCTTTAATTAAAAAAAAAAACAAATAAAGCAAAAAAAAAGTTAACCCATACATATGGCTATAAAGATTAATAAAAAAGGTTTGTAAACCATTTTAAAAAGTCAAATTTTCACATTTGGTAATAAATAAATTGATTCACATTAACTAACATAACTAGCTTAAAAATAATAATTTGTTAGCTTTGTTCGGTTGAAAAAGAAAATAAAAAGAAAGAAAATGAAGAGAAAGAAAATGAAGAGAAATAATGAAAAAAGTATATTTTTTTATGTGGTTGGACGAGAAAAAAATAAAAGACAAATTGAGAATTTAAATAATGACATATATATAACCTTATTGTATGATAAAATATATGTAAATGTCATATTTATTTTGTTTTAATTCAATTTCAAAAGTTTAATTTATATAAAATAATTTTATAATAAATACTAATATTTAATCATTATTACCATTTTGTATTCAATGTTAAGTTTGTCTACTTATTTATTTATTATTTTATTGTTATGAAGTCATGAGAATTATTTTTTAGAATTATAATATTAAATGATATATACAGTATTTTAATTAATTTTAGTTTTACAATCCCATTTTAATTT
>NC_029778.3:74952272-74973491 GCF_000817695.3 Arachis duranensis | reverse complement strand
TTTTTTAACGTTTTATACTTTTCATATTTTTATGGTTTCTTTAATCAAAATTAAATCTCTTCATATTTTATATCCTTTTATTATCATCTTTTAATTAATGATAATAATCATAATTATAGTGGTTTTAGTAATAATTTATAATTGAGTTCAAAAATAACAAGAATAGAAAAAGAAAAAGATAATAACATAAAAAAATTTCCAAAAAAATTTAATTTTAAATAAAAATAAAGTATAGCAAAATAAAATATTTAAAATATATTTAAAAACTAAAAAACAAATTAAAACTCATTTCAAACATTGAAATAAAAAGGGTAGCCTCAACAAAATTGAAATAATCTCCTTTAAAAATGGAGCGTAGAAGAATAATTTTAACTCTTTTTTAGATATGTTTTTGTTTTGTTTTTTAAATTATTTAAAATTTAAAAATATACAATTAAAGTTAATTATATTTTAAAATTTAATTAATTTAAAAAAATAATTTTTGTCTAATATAAAAAAATATAAAAATTTAAATATTAATATAAATAAAATAATCCACGTATGGTATTTTTATTTATCCACAATTTTATCGTACCAATACGTACCAAGTTATAATTGTATCAAAGTAAACACCATAATAATTTATGAAGAAAAAGTATAAAGAATCAATATAATTAAGATACAATATGTACAATAATAATTAACACAAAAATAAACAGTACTTTTAAAATTAGGATACGTAAATAATTTTTATTTTTAATCTATATTGGATCAAATAAACAACGCATTCACTCTCTAGCGGGGTTCTTTATGAATTTTCATGATTGGATTATTGAACGTGGCAATGATATTGGTACGTACTACGTACAGTGTTCTGAAGTACCAGAATCTGACGGGCACACTCCCAAGTGAACTAGTGAAGTTGCCATACCTCCAAGAAATGTAAGTATTCAATTCACTTTTCATCATCATCATCTATCGTTCTTAGTTTCTTACTTTGTTTATTGTTACAGTGACCTCACCCGCAACTACCTTAACGGCACAATTCCACCACAATGGGGCTCCATCAAACTTGTCAACATGTAACTCCTCTCTCACTCACCCTTCTTTTCATTATATTAGTTCCATGAAACTAATTCTGCACATTTTCTTAAATTGTGACAGTTCCCTTCTTGGAAATCGACTAACAGGTTCAATTCCAAAGGAGTTGGGAAACATTACCACCCTGAAAAGTTTGTAAGTTACTGGTAATAATGTACACAAAATTTCTAAGCTTAAAAGTGTGATGAGAATTTCTGAAGGAATTTCGGAATTGTGTAGGGTTTTGGAGTTCAATCAACTCACCGGAGAGCTTCCTCCTGAGCTTGGAAATCTTTCCCAGCTTGAAAGACTGTAAGCGCTTTATATACAGTTGCCATTTTGTAATTGTTGTGGTTGAGTTTGTTATTTAAATTGTTGAGAAATAGTTTTGAGTTTTCGGATCATGGAAGTGCTAGTTTTAGCATTTAGGGTTTACGTTTGCAAGAGTCAAGCAGCATAATTATTTGTTTATTGACTGATTTTTCAAAATTTTAACTCATTTGCCTGTGATTTGGTTACTTTACAACAGTTTGGATAATCATTGACGCAAAATTCATTTCCAAGTTCACTAATTGCTTTAAGTTGCTTGCATTTTTATAGAAACCTAAAGTGTTGAATTTGTCTATTCTAAAATTCAACTTTTCTGTAGGCATCTTACTTCCAACCATTTTACTGGGAATCTACCTGCTACATTTGCTAAGCTCACTAAATTGAATCACGTGTAAGTAATTGGTTTTACATATTCCATTTACAATTCTCTACACTGTTGTTAGATAACAATATGTAATGTTTCTATGTTCCTTTCTCTCTGCTACTGCAGTCGACTAGGCGATAATCAATTTTCTGGAACTATACCAAATTTTATTCAGAGCTGGACTACTCTTCAGAGGCTGTGTGAATCTTTACCTGTTGTTCCCCTAAAATTTAACCTTTAGCTGTTTCTTTTGAAATACATATTAGTTATAATTGGTTGACCAAAGAATTGTTCTTAATTGTGCCAGGGTGGTGCAAGGGAGTGGTATGAGTGGACCAATTCCTTCTGGAATTTCACTTTTGAAAAACCTCACCGACTTGTAAGAATGGTGTTCGAATTGTAGCCAGTAAAGTTTCAAAATTAAATTTCTCTGTGATTGTTTCTTGACATGCTTAAAACCTGTCATGCAGGAGAATCACTGACTTGAAAGGACCGGGTTCTTATTTTCCACCACTTAGTAACTTGACAAATCTAGAAACACTGTGAGTTTTATTCTTGGAGCATCATTTCTTTTCCTTGTCATTTTCATTGAGTTAATAATGCCTCGGTAAGGAATCTATTTTAACAATGAAAAAAAGAGATACTAATGCCTTTATGTCCCAAATTGAGATTTTGTTGAACTGTTTGCAGAGTACTGAGGAGTTGTAATCTGATAGGAACAGTGCCTGATTATCTAGGAAATGTGACTACACTAAAATCACTGTAAGTAATGCTTTATAATCTCTTTTCGACACTTTTTTTGTTGGCATTATGCTTTAATTTTTTCTTTTGGCTGTTCTAAAGATTAATTTTTTATTCATAAATTGAAACCATTCATAATTCTTGCTTTTTTTTTTTATTATTTGATGAAGTGCATGCATCAACAATCAACATGCTTCTCAGTCCAGTCTTTTGATTACAATATAGGGGGTTAAAATATTTTAAGTTGACTTTTTGAAGCCATTTCTTTTCTCTCTTAAATAATACTTGCTTTGGACATAACTTCTTTTCAGAGACCTCAGTTTTAACAAATTAAGTGGAACCATTCCAAGCTCCTTCAGTCGCCTATTGAACATGAACATACTGTAAATCTTCTCTAACTTTTTTATTTTTTGGTATGAGGACAGATATTTCTCGGTAATCTGGTTATGTTACTCATTTTCCTCTGGTGTCTAAGATTCATTAAGGAGTTAAGTATACCTGCGTACTTTGACACTATAGAATGTATCAAAAATTGTAAGATTCAAATGTATATGATTCTGACACTAAAAGTGGTATCCGAAATTTCGAATCAGTCGATAAAGTTGAATTGGATTCATAAAGATTGTAAGAGAACCTAGTTTAATTGATTAAGAACTAGGTTAACTTGTTTGCAGCAAGACGCCAAGCACCTTTATAAATATGTAATATGGTGAGTTGGGCATAAACACATGAATATATTCTAAAAGAGTGAATTTAATTGACTTTATTGCTAGTTATGTTCTCATTTCTGAGAACGAGATTATGCTATCATGTCATTGATCAATCTCATCTTAATCAAAATAAATATTGATATTGCAAATCCAGATGAGTCAATTAAAGGATTTTAGGTAAAGATCCAAATTACCATTCTAAATTTCTGATTATTCTAAGTTGTAGAAATTGACTTCTTCACATTGTGTTTACGTAGGTACTTAACTGGAAACCTTTTCACTGGACCGCTACCTAATTGGATAGCTAACCCAGACTATACGTGAGCAATTTTTTCATATTACTTTATTGAATTGTAGTATATGTTTTGCTTGGTACGTTACTAGACCATTATTCTTTGTATTCTTCTTTGCTACCAAGTGCTCCATTTACTTTATTCTGAATAAGTTCATAAATTGATACAGAGATCTTTCATATAACAACTTCAGCATCAAAGAGCCAGAGCTGTTGACTTGTCAACAAGGAAGCGTGTATGAATCATTTCATCTGTACCTTTTGTTTTTGATAATTTTAGGAATTTATCTGAGACTTGTTTATTTACTGTGTGCTTCAGGAACTTGTTTGCATCATCTATGAAGGAACATAACTTGTATGTTCTATAACATCTCTGCTAAATCATTTCCCTCGCTGGAACTGAGATGATGTGATTATGCTCACTTATTATGGCATTCTTTATTTTTCTCAGGGGAGTTGTTCCATGTTTGGGAAACATTAATTGTTCTAAACGTAAGTTGATTTCCTGGGATTCCTAGACTATTAAGATTTACTATTGCTCAAGGGACAAAGGGAAACATAGAATTATCTTATCAAAGTTTTCATGCTTGTAAATTGATCACTGTTGGACCTTGAACATCACTGCTAAAGTGAAAAAGATGACAAGAAATAACATATCATATTTAGTACTCCATCCAGCTCAAAAGAACTGTCATTTTGATATTTTCTAACATTCATACATCAATATATACTTCAGTTTATCGCCCTTTTCTTTTTCTAGTTAATGAGAGAAGAAAATAGATGCCAGAAATAAGAGAATAGAGAACAATATTTGATTGGATCTCTTTTTTTATTTGATTAGATCTTTTTGCGCTGGCTTCATTTGATTTTTTTTTTCACCCATTTCTTATCCCAGATTCATATTCTCTCCATATAAATTGCGGTGGGAAACTCATAACTTCTAGTGGGAATATTACATATGATGAAGATACACAAGAAGCTGGACTGGCAAGATCTCTTCGTGCCGGATCAAACTGGGCAGTTAGCAACACTGGTCACTTCTTTGATAGTAGTTTTGGGGACTATTATACGTGGTCTAATACATCTAAGCTTACCATGAACAATGCTGAATTGTACACGAATGCACGTGTTTCTGCACTTTCTCTGACATATTATGGTTTTTGCATGAGAAATGGAAGCTACACAGTAAATCTCCATTTTGCTGAGATAATGTTTACAGATGATCAAACATATAGCAGCCTTGGAAGGCGTGTATTTGACATCTATATTCAGGTTTGTGTTTTCATTGTATTACCATTTCCATCTAAATGTTTAATAATAACAACCTCATTTAGGGAAAAGGATTTCTTTTTCTTATTGTTGTTGTTGTTTGTTTAACATTAATGAATTGTCCTTTAGTATCCTCTTTAGACCCATCTTTTTTAGGAGTTTCAAGTGTAAACCAAAATTTCTCAACCATAACATGATCATATCAAGTTTTCAGTTGTGTCAATTGTTTGATTTGATTCGATTTGATTCATTAGATTCACTCACTACTAGTATTTGAAATCAATTTCTGGACTAAAAATATGAAAACTGTAGCCAACATGAACCATGTGTATTTGAATTGAAATATTGCAGAAGAAATTGGTCCTAAAAGATTTTGATATTGCAAAAGAAGCAGGAGGAGTTCGTAAGGCAATCATAAAGAAATTTATCGCTAATGTGACCGGCAGCACCTTGGAGATTCGCTTACAATGGGCTGGGAAAGGGACAACAGCTATTCCATTTGGATCAGTATATGGTCCTCTAATATCAGCTATATCTGTAAATCCTGGTCAGTTCTACTTTTCTTTCAAGTTTTATTTTTACTTTTCTGCCGTAATCTCCAACATCTGATCTAATGTGTAAATGTCTTATATCTTAATCAAGCAGACTTTATGCCACCAGTGGAAAAAGAAACTAACAAAAGTGGAAGTGGCATATCTGTGGGGGATATAGTTGTAATTGTAATTGCTGGAGCACTTGTTATCGTCTTCGTATTTGGTATATCCTGGTGGCGAGGATGTTTAGGACAAAAAGGTTCATTATATAAAGGTCCAATACCATAATTTAACACATGAACTTTGCCTCCCTTGTCCTTTAAATCGAATTTCCAGCTCGGCTATGACGAATTTGTTTTCATCGTTGCTGATTAATGTTCTTGCCAATGACTTCAGAATAATTTTTCTAGAATGATTTGTCTTAATATGTTTGGGTTCAATTAACAGATCTACAGGGTTTGGATCTAAAAACCAATGTATTTACCTTGAGGCAAATCAAAACAGCAACTAACAATTTCGATATTGCTTATAAGATTGGACAAGGAGGGTTTGGTACTGTTTACAAGGTATTCTGGACATCCAACATATTCATTTTGTTTAGTGTTTGAAGATGTATAAATAGCATTGCTTTGTTTTTGCTTCAATAAAAAAAAAATTAGAAATAAGAAAACTTCATATTTATACCAATCTGAAAATGCAGGGTGTTCTTTCGGATGGCACAGTAGTGGCAGTTAAACAGTTTTCTTCTAAATCGAGGCAAGGGAATCGCGAGTTCATAAATGAGATTGGCATGATTTCGGCTTTGCAACACCCCTGTCTAGTTAAGCTCTATGGCTGTTGTATGGAGGGAGATCAATTGTTGTTGATATACGAATATATGGAAAACAATAGCCTTGCTCGTGCTTTGTTTGGTAATTTGTTTTCCTGTCTATGAATGTTTGGTATCTCTTCTGTTGATAATATATAATGCTGCACACATGTATATATTATAGTGAACACTTGGTTATGTCTTCTAATTCCTATGACAACTGAAAATGTAGCCCAAGAAAAAGGTCAACTGAAATTGGATTGGTCAACAAGGCGCAAGATTTGTCTTGGCGTTGCTAAAGGCTTGGCTTACCTCCATGGAGAGTCAAGGTTAAAGATAGTTCATAGAGATATCAAGGCCACCAATGTATTACTGGATAAAGATCTAAACCCAAAGATATCTGATTTTGGTTTGGCCAAGCTTGATGATGATGGACTTACCCACATAAGCACTAGAGTGGCTGGCACCTAGTGAGTTCTATACTTTATTTATTTTGAAGTCGTGTAGTAATCTTATTATTTAACACTTGTATATTGCAGCTAAGATGTAGAGAGAGATGGTTACTAAGATACTCTACTAGTCCCTAAATCATGAATCTTAAACCTTAGCCTATGCTACATTTTCGGCTATTTATAACTTATGAATTTGAAAAATGGATATCTACCACTACTGATGTATGAATTTTCTATATTGCAGTGGATATATGGCTCCAGAATATGCAATGCGCGGTTATTTGACGGACAAAGCAGATGTTTATAGTTTTGGAATTGTTGCCTTGGAAGTAGTTAGTGGCAAAAGCAACAATATGAACTGGCAAAAGGAAGAATGCTTTTCTCTTCTTGATTGGGTAATACATAACCTCATGATCCTAATGCACATTATCTTCTTTGTTAAATCTTTCGAGTCTAATTGCTTCTTGGCCAACTATCTATATCGACTCTATACTTCATTTTCACTGCATTTTGTTAGAAATATTAATGCCTTGGATTCAGTTGCAGATTGGTGACAGGATTTAACAAAAATCTTGAATTTTGTGCTTTGCAGGCTCTTCTCTTGAAAGAAAAAGGTGATCTATTGGACCTAGTTGATGAGAGGTTGGGTTCAGACTTGAATGAAAATGAAGCAATGCTCATCATCAATGTGGCTCTTCTATGCATAAATTTCTCTTCATTGCACAGGCCAACCATGTCAGTGGTAAGAATGCTCGAAGGCAAAAGCGCAGTTCAAGAGGCCATGCCGGACACAACCCAGGTATTCGATGAGAAGAAGTTAGAAATGATGAGAAACTGTTACCAACAGAGAGGAAAACATAAGATTCCAGACACTCATGAACATAGCACCTTAATAGTTGAAACTGCTGCTTTTATGACTAATTCAGAGGTTCATTCAGCCAACATGGATTCTTCTTCCTGGGAGGAAAGTACTAGATGATCTTCAAAAATTGCATAACTTTGTAGCAACCAAGGTGGAAATATCTGCCTTCTTTTTATTAAAAGTTTATTTTGGTAGCATAAAATTAAAATTACAAGTGTATCATAGATTTTTCTTTCCTGAAATTTCAAAATTAACCATTGCCCGATCAACTAACCAATATTTCATGACGTTAACCTGTGATGGTATAAAATATGATACTCTTTTTGTCAGCATCATTTGGCATTTTAAAATATCATTTATCATGATATATCAATAAAACCATAATAGTTGATTAAAGATTCTAGTAAAGCATGAAATGATATACAGATTACAGAATGTAATTCTAAGGACTAAAGGGAAGCACACTTGTGATTTTAGCATAGGTATCAAAACCAAATTGGCAGTTGACTCGGCTAAACTACCGGGTCATTAGATCAATGATTCGACTGTTGGATCACCGATAATAATTAAATAAATAAATAAAATTATAATAAAATAAAATTTTAAATAATAAAAATAAATAAATACATTTATAATTTAATACAATATTATAAAATTAAAAGATAAAATTATTATTAAATGATAACATTTTTTATCAAAAATAAAGAGACTCAAACTCATAATTTTTAAGTGAGTATGAAAAAATTACCTCATATAAACTATAGTTCGTTGACTATTGTTAAACGATAATTAAATTATATGTAAATTATAATGTAATCATTATTTTTATATAATATATAGTTTTATTGGCACTTAATATAATATGAACAATGCTGGCTGATTAGTAGAGGTAAGACTATGACAAGGTTAGTGGTTTAATTTCCAGCTGTAGCACCCTTTTTTGTCTCTAAATTCAAAAGTCTAACTGCTAGTATATGGTGGACTACCAAGTTGCATGTGAAATAAAAGAAATGTTAAAACATCATTAGAATTTATTATTTTTAGTTATTATTTAGTTATCAACTTAATTTTTTTAATTTAGTTTTTTTAATCTAATAATTAATTAATGGTCAACAATAATAAATTCTGATGATTTTTTTAATATTTTTTATATTATAATATTATAATTGCTGGATAAAAGAGAACATAACCGACCAAGTGATTAAAGTCGTAACTAATCTCATGGGATAAGGCCGGATATCACAACGATACGCCACCGCATTTTGTAATCGCCGAATTCCGACAAATAATGAGTCATAATGAGCACTAAATGCTGGAAAAACGGTAGCTCCAAAGGGCAAAGACTAAAAAGAAGAAGCAACCAACAGGTAAACACACGAGAAACTCACTTTCTACCTAGCACACTACTGACTTTAGTATTGGAGTGTCTTGCAGGTTGCCCAACCGGCCTGGTTTTGCATTTGTCGAAGTTGGGATCTCCTGTCTCCACCTCTCTAGATTGTGACCTCGCTCTGAGCTCGAACATTTGGCACCGTCTGTCGGGCTCCCACTTTAGTAAGAATCATGGCCGAACGAGGGATTCAATCTACCATTAATTTAGAAACTCCATTAAAGAGTCAACAACTGGAAGATGGACACGAGACAGACGTCACACCAAGTCGAGAGGAAGTCCCTCCTGGCTATGAAAATCATGAACCCATTAACCAAGAAGCCCGTCATTTCGCTTGTCTTGGAGATGACTATCACTATGCCATGCAAGAAATGCGACATAGGGTGCAAGAACTGGAACGATACCAATTGGAACTTCAACGGCAGTTAGCTGAGCACTTGTTATCCAGGCAGTCTCGTTCTCAAAGTTGCCCAGCTAAGGAACGGAAGGAACCTCACCTTGGAAACCCATGAACACAAGAGGGAACACCGGCGAATTTCACCTTCTCCCCCGCGCCATAAAGATGATAGAAGGTCGCCTCGACGCCACGGCAATTTTCGGGCAAGATAAAAGTCACATTCTACCCAGTTTAAAAGGAGGCGGACTCCGCCAAGGAGTCCGACTCCTAAAAGGCATCGGGAGTCCCGATAACACGTCATCATGGGTCAGACCCCATTTGCCTCCCAGGTTCTTCAAGTTCGATTGCCAAAACATTTTGATAAGCCCACTGACTTGAAGTATGACGAAAAGACGGATCTTCAAGAGCATATTGATGCCTTTGAGGCTAGGATAAATTTGGAAGGAGTTGAAGACGCAATTCGGAAATTCTCAAGGTAACAAGTGTTCTAGTAGTACAGTTCACAGTGAAAGACTTTCAGATTGCCACATCAGATGAAGACAAACCCGTAGTTATCATGGCTAGATTGGGTAATGGTATTATAAAGAGGATCCTCGTCGATACCGGTGCGGACTCAAACCTTCTTTTCAGGAATGCATTTGATGCCCTGGGGTTAAAGAATCAGCACCTGAAACCTCATCTCCCGGGAGTGTTGTTCTGGGGAATCATTATATTAAGCCAGATAGAGCCGTGGACCTCCTTTTTACCTTAGGAGAAGGCATGAATATAAGCGCAATACAAGCTAAGTTCGTTGTACTTCAAGATTCTACAACCTACAATGTCATTTTGGGGAGGAAGACACTTAATGATTTGTGCACGTTCATCTCAACCAAGTTCTTGATCATGAAGTTCCTGACAGTGGACAATCGGCTTGCACGGATTCGAGGAGATTGAGTGTCTGCAGTTAAGTGTAGCAAAGCTAGTCTCACACTCCGCGATAAGACCAAAGAGTCTACTAAAGTCTTCCTTGTTGACTTAGACACCCGATTTCAAGAGAACCCGAGGCCTGAGCCTAACAGAAAGATTGAAAAATTTCCGATCAGGGACAAGCGAGAGAAATACACCATGATTAATAAAGAGCTACCTTACCCCCTGAAATTGGAACTTCAAAATTTCTTGAGAGGTAATGTAGACTTATTTTCTTGGGAACCTTCTGATATGCCCAGAATAGATCCTGCATTCATGTCTCATCAATTGGCTATTGATCCCGCCTTTAAGCCGGTT
Organism: Arachis duranensis; assembly: GCF_000817695.3. Classification (NCBI taxonomy): domain Eukaryota; kingdom Viridiplantae; phylum Streptophyta; class Magnoliopsida; order Fabales; family Fabaceae; genus Arachis; species Arachis duranensis. The sequence continues at coordinate 74,963,021 of NC_029778.3, read as the reverse complement.
GCATAGCAACATCGAAAGATGTCACCCGACCGAGCAACCGAGGTCAAAAGCCAAGTCTAGGGATTGGATGCCAGATTTATTCGAGAATTAACTAATTCCACTTGATTGTCGAATGTGTTGATGGTGAAAAAGTCTAATAGAAAGTGGCGAATGTGTGTAGACTACACCAATTTAAACAAAGTCTGCCCAAAGGATCGTTTCTCTTTACCCAACATAGATAATATGATCGACTCTTCCTCGGGATATCGGGTTTTAAACTTCTTGGATGCTTATAGTGGTTAGAACCAAATTCCGATGTACAAAGTTAATGAGGAAAAACAGCTTTCATTACCACGAAGGAGATTTACTATTATACTGTAATTCCTTTTGGTTTAAAAAATGCAAGGACAACATACCAAAGGCTGATGGCGAAGGTTTTCAAGCAACAAATCGGGAAGAACATGAAAATATCCATTGATGATATGCTGATCAAAACCAATGAAGACTCCGATCTGATCAAAGATGTCAAAGAAGTATTTGATTGCCTCCCGACTTCACAGGATGATGTTGAACCCAGCGAAGTATGCCTTTGCAGTTTAGGGAGATAAATTCTTTGAGTTTATGGTTACCCAAAGAGGCAAAGAGGCCAATCCCGAGAAGTGACAGGTAATCTTAGACATGTTGAGTCCTCGGAATCTCAAAGAGGTTCAAAGGCTGACAGGTCGGTTGGCTGCCCTATCAAGGTTTTTAGGAGCCTCTGCCGCTAAAGCCAAACTATTTTTTAATTTAATGAGAAAAGATGTTGACTTTGCTTGGACAGAAGAATGTGAGACTGATTTTCAACATTTTAAAAACTTACTTTCATCCCCTCCTATTTTGGTAGAACCCAAGCATGGTATGCCTTTGTATCTATATTTGTTTGTGACTAAAAAGACCCTGGCTTCAGCCTTGGTCTTAGAAGATCAGGACAAACACCAACGACCAGTGTATTTCGTTAGCAAGGTCCTTCAAGGACCTGAGCTATGATACTCAAAAATTGAAAAACTTGCTTTCGCATTACTCACATCGGCACGTCGGTTACGCCAATATTTTCAAAGCTGTCTAATAATTATGCGAACCGACCAACCGATCAAGAAGATTTTGCAAAAGCCCAACCTCGCAGGTTGGATGATGAACTGGTCCATTGAGTTATCCCAATTTGACGTGCATTATGAACCACGCTCAGCCATTAAGGCTCAAGTGATGGTCGACTTCCTAGCCGAGATGACGCACCCTGATCCCAATATACCAGTATGGGAGCTTCACGTGGATGGAGCTTCCAATGTTTGGTATGGGAGAATAGGCCTCATCTTAACCAAAGGGAAAGACGTGGTGACTGAGGCCTCCATTAAATTTGACTTTCCTATTTCAAACAAATCAAGCTAAGTATGAGGCTTTGCTTGTAGGGGTGGCCCTAGCTCGGGATGTCGGAACAATGGATGTAACTGTGTTTAGTGATTCGCAGTTGGTGACCTCACAAGTTAATAGGAAGTACCAAGTAAGGGACTCGATATTACAACAGTACTTGAAAAAAGTACAACAAGAGGTAAAGACCTTCGATTCTTTTTCAATCAAGCATATAATTAGAGAATAAAATACTCGTGCTGATGTGTTGTCCAAAATTTCAAGCACTAAGCCTGGTTCGAAAAATCGTAGTCTAATACAAGAGGTGCTTACAGAGTCCACTGTGATGAAACCCGATGTTTTGACTTTGTGTTCATCTATTGTTAGCACATGGATGAACCTAATTTGCAAATATTTAGAGCATAGGACATTGCCCAGTGATCCCAAGGAAGCGAGAAGATTACGGCTTAAAGCAGCCAAATACACTATGTTAAATGTTCAATTATATAAAAGGGGTGTGTCCCAGCCACTATTGAAATGCTTAAATGACCAACAAACGATGTATGTGTTCCAGGAAGTTCATGAAAGTTGTTGTGGACATCACTTAAGGGAAAATCGTTGGCATAGAAAGTTGTCAAAGCCGAATACTACTGGCTGACGCTCATCAAAGATGCCATTGAATATATAAAAAATGTGACAAGTGTCAACAACACAGCAACCTCCACCAAGAGCCACCTGATGAGCTCGTATTTGTCATCCCGACCTGGCCATTCGCTAAATGGAGATTGGACTTATTGGGACCTTTTCCACAAAGTCCCAGGTAGGTAAAATATCTTATAGTTGCTATAGACTATTTTACCAAATGGATCAAAGCTGCATCATTGTCTAGCATCAGCTTTGCCCAATGTTGAAAATTCGTCTGGAAAGACGTCATAGCGAGGTTTGGAATTCCCAAGTCCATTATCACGGATAACATGACCCAGTTCACAGACGCGAGATTCTGACATTTTCTGTACGGCTTGAGAATCCGGCAAATATTTGTCTCGGCGAAGCATTCTCAGGCGAATGGGCAAGCTGAGGCCGTAAACAAGGTAATCCTAAATGGATTAAAGAAGAGACTGGATGAATATCTTGGTTCTTGGGCTGACGAGGTGTGGTCAGTGCTGTGGTCATACCAAACTACAATGTACTCCACCACCAATAAAATTCCATTCAAACTCACTGACAGTAAAAAAGCTGTAATCCCAGTAGAACTCGGAGAGCCAAGCCCAAGAATGCTTTTTGGGTCATCGACAACCCATGAAAGCTTGAATTTAATTGACAAAGTCAAAAACATGGCCAACTTAACAGAACAAGCTCTGAAGCAAAGGGTGGTCCAAGAGATACAACACAAAAGTCCAGCCTAGAAGCTTTCAAAACAGGGACCTAGTTCTAAGGCAAGCTGATGCCTGGGTACCAAGAACACATAATAAGCTAGCTCCAACCTGGAAAGGACCCTTCAGAGTGAAGGAAGTATTAGGAAAAGGTGCATACAAGCTAGAAACCTTGGATGGCACCGAGATATCGAGAAACTGGAATGCAACCCATTTAAAGAGGTGCTTTTCTTAGGAGATAGTAGCACCTTCGAATAATCCTATTTTACTTTATAGAATAAAGGGAACTCTTTTCATAGGAAACTAGGTTTTTAATGAAGCCCCACTTGTACTATTCAAAACTCTCTTTTGCAATCTTCTACATAAATGTTAGAATTGTTTAAAGTCTTTTAAGTTTTACTATCTAATATTACGTGTGAAAAAATGTCACTTTACTCATTTAAAATCGAAATCGAACTAAAAGTAAAGTTCAAAGCAAACAATTTAACAAAGGAAAAGGAATATGATGAAGTATTACAAAATGAAATGCTAATAATTCAATAACCCCAGACATAACGGGAATAATAAACGTTAAATCCCGAAAAAGAAATGGAAAAGATACTGCAAAAAGTGTCATAAACACCGAGGTACCAACCTCAAAACACTTAGAAAATAAGTAAAGAAAATTGTATGTAAATTACAATAGGGAAACAACTTTCCCGTCCATGATCTTTTTGAAAGCATTGACTTCAGAGACGTCCAAGCCAGGAGCCCTTAGTTTGATATGTTCCAAAATATTTTTCTCAGCATCAAAAACGTCGTCGATAGCAGCTTGCTCGGGCTTCCTGACAGAAAGATCAAGTTCTTCAATCTTCTTCATCAGCTCGGAAACCTATTTTTTCAAGGTCGCCTCCCTCAAATCTAAAGCAGCTTGAGCTTACATTAAAGATTTTACCTCATCCTTCAGGAAAGTCTGCTTGGCATGAAGAGTAATAACCGAGCTATTGAGATCTTTAACTTGGTTGGTAGCCTCAGCAATCATCTTGTCCTTAGCAAGGAATTCTGAGTGGAGACTCATAATCTCCATCTCTGCATCCCGGACGTAAGTCGCGGAACGCAGAAGTATCATTTGGACCCGAGAAAGGGCATCCTCCAGTGGCATCTTGGCAAGAGCTGCCCAAGTGTCTTCATCCATGAAGTGTTTGTCCACAAACTCAAGAGCCTGGAATCCCTTATCCGAAACAAGCCTGAAGGTCGGAGGTGAGAAACAGTAGCATCATCTTGACTGATATTCCTAGGCCGCTTTTGTGAAGGAGAGTTGGTAAGAAAATTTTCCTCCACAACATATACCTTGAAGCTTTGCCCCTCCCCACTCTCTTCCACTCTCCAAGGCTGTGGTTGACGACTTATGGTAGCATAAGATGAAACCCTATCGCCACCAACTTTGATAGGAGGTTGGGATGCCAACCTCCTCTTCATCTTGGCGATAGCGGCAAGTCCCCCGGCCATGTCAACTCGAAAAAAAAACAAAGGGTAACTCGTGAGATGAAGAATTTGGAAATAAAATAGAGACACGAAAAGTTGAAAGCTTACTAATGGAATTTCTAATAGCCTGCTCGTTTATAAGAATGTCTCTCAGAATTAGTGGATGCTCATTCCATAGCATCGTTAATAAATTGATATTGAGGAGTTTGTCAGTGTTAACGCTGGAAAGTCAAATTTTCGGCAAAGAGATGTTGTAGTTAAAGATTAAATTTTTTAAAACCCTCCAAAGTCAGGAAGAAAAGAGTGGTGCCCTCAACCCCCTCAATCTTGAAAAACTTTTCTTTGAATCCATGGTAGGATTCTTCAAATAAAGTAAAAATTCTTCTGTTCGGAACACTTCAAAAAGAGATGAACCCACGACCCTGTGACCTATATGGAACTGTCAAAGTAAAAAAGTAGAAAAAGACCCTAAGTATGGGTACGATATCCAGGAACGAGCATAAGAGCTCAAAACCTCGGATAATCGTCCAAGTATTGGGGTGAAACTGTAAAGGAGCACACTCGGTGTGGTCAAAATACTCACTTGAAAATAAAAAAAGGGTAAACGAATCCCAATCCTGGAGAACAAAGTTTCATACATCTATAACCAATCCGAAATAGTGTCAGCGTGCTCATTTATATGACATAAATGGTCTTCGGATCTCGAAACAGAAAAAATGTGAAAATTACTAACATCAAGATAAAAAATAATTTTCATAGATTATCGAGCTCATCTTGCATGATAGTGGACGAAGTGGTTTGGATCTACCCAAGTGTAGATGTCCACCTTGAGTTCGTTATTCATCCTCTGAATAGGAGCAGCTCAGGGACTCAGCGAGTCAGCACCGCCACTCTCACAAGTCGTAATTATCTTTTTTCTATCCATCACTTACAGGGACACCACCACTACATCAGTATCATCACCGGAAAGCAAAATCCTAACACTACAAAATTTAGACTAAAAAAGAAAAACAAAGTCCAGAAAGCACAAAAATGGAGGCAAACAAAATCACCAAAATCTTTTAGAAAAATCTCAAAACAAGTGGTATCCGAACTACATTTAGCCTAATAAAAAGAAAAACAAAATACGTAAAAAATTACAAGAAGCATCAAACAGCGTCCACAAAACAGGGAGAATGAAAAAAGATTCACAAACGAAAAATTTCGAAAAAGAGAAAATTACATGCAAGAACGGAAGGGTATTAGAATCACTAACCTAAAAAATGTTGATAGAAAGAGTATCAACGATAATGAACGCACTTAGAAAAGAGAAGAAATTGCTCGTGTATGAAGAAGAAGACTCTATTCACGTGAGTGGAAGAATTTTTCGAAAGAGTGGGAGAGTTTTGGTAAAAGATAAAAATGAAAGGTAAAGTAAAAAATAAAAGGTTATTTATTTTCAAACTAATATTGTATTTATTGTAGAGAAAGTAGAATTGACGGTTTGTGGAACGAGAGAATTATAACCATTTTTCAAATTAAAGGAAACAATGAACTCTTTAAAATTCCTATCTAAAGTTGTCCTAACCCTATAAACTCGGATGTTACCGACCCAAGAACCCAGGTCTAGGAATCCGAGTTGGGGGCACTGCTCCGCATAAAAGAGAACATAATCGACCAAGTGATTAAAGCCGTAACCAATCTCACGGAATAACAGTCGGATATCACAACGGATACATCACCCCATTTTGTAACCGCCGAATTTTGATAAATAATGTGTCATAATGAACACTAAATATTGGGAAAACGAAAATCCCAAAAGACAAAGACTAAAAAGGAGAAGCAATCAACATATATACACACGAAAAATTCACTTTCTACTTAGCACACTACTAATTTAAGTATCAGAATATTTTACAAATTGTCTACTTGGTCTGATTCTGCATCAGATCGTGACTTCGCTTTGAGCTCAAATAATAATATACCAAATGCATGATAAATGCACAGTTGTCAGGTTCAGCAATGATCGATTTTATTTGGATTTAGATTCTCTAAAGTTTGAATTTCACTTTAAAGAATAAAGTGTGATCTCTTACCATTTATTTTATAGGTGAGACCAAAAATAAATATGAGAAAGAAATTATTCAAAGATAAAAAGTCATATTTTATCTTCTAGAGTACAAATTTAAAATTTAGAGAATCTAAATTAATTTTATTTGGTTCGACTGATTTTTATCCGGTTTAACGGCTTTGACAGCAGAAACCGGCTTGGACTTCGATTGGATTAACTTGAAATCTGATTCGCTAATTTTTTTTACTCGAAACGTCGGTCCAATCCGAGTTAGATAACTAGGATTATTTTAGGCACATCAACTCAAGTATTTGCACGGAAATTTGTAGAATTTGGGGTTCATCTACTTCGAGGAAAGCGACTGCTAGAGAGTATCAACTACCATAAATTTATTGACAGGCCGAATGAGGCCGAAATAAGAGTCTCATATGAGAATTTAAAATATAGCAATAGCTCATTTTTCCACAGAATAATAATTTAGTAAAAAACGAGTCTCAAGAGAAAACGTGCTAGATTTTGCAAATTGCTATATTAACTTGTTGACAATGACACGTAATTTATTTTGGTCTTGTGTATGAAAAATGATAGCATCTTTCCAAAGGTGGTGGTTGTTTACGTGTCAATTTAAGGTCACGTTCAGTGTAATAAACCAATAATTAATAAATCATGTTTCCTTTTGTATTATTCTAAGCCAATCATGTTTGAATATATTAATGTAGATCCGCGTAAATCTTAGCTTACATGTTATATGTGGAGTATTTATTTAATTATTTTGCCTTATGGTAACATCGATAATGATTTCAAAGGTGGAACTCATCATAACAAACTATTTTGATATATGGGCCAAAATTCAGATTGAATACCATAGGTGTTGTGAATGTGATTTCACCACATGAAACAAGAATAAAAGATATATGGAGTCATGGATTATTGGATTTAATGAAAAGTGTTTACTGTTTAAGTAGCACGGATCCAAACATTTTAATATAAGAGGTAAATGAATTTTTTTATTATTTTTTATTATATTTTTTATTCAATATCTTATTAATTAAAATTAATTCTTTCAAAAATTTTAAAAATTTAAAAATAAATTATAAATTATTAATTATTTGAAAGATACAATACCCTTATAGAATACAAGATATAAGATATTTTTATAAATTTTTTTCTTTTAACAACATAAATTTACAAAAAAAATACTTTTTACAAAAAAAAAAGAATATCTAAAATATATAATATGATTACTAAAATATAACTACGTAAGTCATTATTAATATTCTATATAATAATATAAATGTTAAATATGTTAATATAAAAAAACAAATGATTTTTTTAATAGATATAGAAATTATTATATAAAAACTAATTTGAAATATACAAATATTTGAGGGTGTAATATTAAATTAGTTAAATAAAATATATAGTGAATTAAATAATTAGGACATAAATTTATCACATAGTAAAAAATAATACATATAAAATTACTAAATTACATAATATTTTTTATTTTTTTAAACGCAAAATATAATTTTTTAAAATTTTAGAAGGATGCTCGCCTCCTCTAAGTCTGTTTATGTGTCTAGCTACTTTCCTGTATACACTTCGAAAAAAATTAGTTAAGAATTTGGTTGAAATAAAAAGTTCCTCAAAAGTTCCACCCTACCCAAGATTATGAAGGTGGATTGTAATTTTGGGATATTTGAAAGGTGAAAAATCTTTACTTTACATCATTTTATTCTATGGTTTTCTTTTCAACAATTTGTTCCGATTTTTACGTTAATTTTTGTATTATAAATTTATAGTTGTGCTTTGGCTACATTCTTTTTTTTTTTCTATTGTAAGACAAATTCTCAATTGGGAGATGATATATTTTAATTTCAATCAGAAGAAATTTGGTTGATCTTTGATTATGGTTTTAGAAATATAGAATTATATATGGATTTAGCTTACTTTTGAATATTCTAATCTTTTGATTCATCGTGTTTTTTTAGTGGATTAGATAATCCCAATCTTAGGTATATAATACATTCACACACTCTTCACATTTTTTTACAAATATATCCTCTAGAGTTTGAATTCTAGAGCTTAACGATGAAGAGGAGGAGAAGTGCCACTGAGCTAAGGCTCTTCGACATTCATCGTTGAATATTATTCCTTCAATGCCTTCTCGTTTTTTATTTGGACTTTCATCGTTGAATATTATAACCAAAGCAAGCTAAATCATTTCCTTTCATTTTCTCCTCGTCTTCTTTATTAGAAAAAGCGGATCAGGTTGACCCATTTCCAAATTTCTTCATTTCACAGATTTTTAAAACATATTCCATCAACATCAACTAATTATCTATATATATTTATACATTTTACATATTTTTAATTAAGACTTTAGTAAGCTCAAATAAATATTTTAAATTGGTTAATTAGATTTGTTTTAGTTAATTAATTTTATATTAGTGTAAATATTAAAATGAGCTTAATTAACTATTTTAAAATGTACAAAAATTTTAGTAAAGTTATCATACCGTTGAGATGTTGAGATTGCCACATTATTATATCATGTTCTAAGTTCACACAATATTAATGATTAGTTGTACTCATTTAATTTTCGAGATTTGGATTGTATTAAATTAGTCTCTTAAATTTGGAAAAATACACTATGTTAGTTCTTTTTTTATTTTTTGTTATCGGAGCACTGACGTCGTCATCAGTAACGTGGCCAATTCTTGTCACGTTAGACACAGTAACGTTAGATGACATGGCATAAAATTTGATTAACTCCAATTTAATCTTTGTCCCCTTTTATAACCTAAATTGCTTCCATGACTTCTTCTTCTTCTTCTTCTTTCCATTTTTTTCTAGTTCTTCATCTCCTTACTCCCTTCTAATTTTAGGATCATGATTGTAAGTGGGAGCCAGAGTTTCATGCGGTCCAATACAAAGATTTTCAGTCGAAGTAGAGCATCGAGTGTTCCACAGTTGTGTGGATGTGACTGTCGTCCTATTTTTTGGTGGTCCATAATAGGAGCTAACCTTAACAAGCCATTCTTTGGATGTCCTACTTATAATATTAATGAAAAGAGGTGGTGTGGTTTGTTTGTCTAGACTGACATTGGAGAAGAAGATGTTGGTGGAAGAGTAATTTCTACCAAGGATGGTGACCAAGTAAGGATAAATTTGGTTTGGAGAATTGGAAAGTTAGAAGTTGAAGTTAGAGCCCAAAAATTATACATGTTATTGTTGGCTCTGTTTATGATGTAAATAGATAATCATGGAATATTTATTTATTTAGATACACAAAAAGTACACCGGATAACAATCCTTGTTATTTTTGGGAAATAGTTATTTTTTAAATTTATAATTAAAAAATTCTTGTTAAATATGGCTTATTCTAATGTACCTATGTATTCTTAGAGACGATAACAATAGTTGCCATTGTTAAATATGGCTTATTTTTTTAATTTATAATTAAAAAAATTCTTGAAGAAGCCATGCTTGTTGTCCGTGTATTTTTGTGTACTCCTAGGCTGCGTTTGTTTTCGAGAATAAGACAGGACAAGACATTGATAGACAGAGACACAAAATTTTGTGTTCTTGTATTCTGTTTGGCGATAAACTAGAACAAATTATGAAAATCCAATTTATTCTCATTTTTTTCATTCAAAAAATTTGAGATGAAAAATATAATAAGAAAAAATATAATTATGAAAAAATTAACAAGAATAATGAGAGAAAAAATAAAAAATAAGTTGTGTCCTTTATTAGTGTCTCTGTATTTTTTTGTCAGGATGCATACAAAATACACTAATTCAGTGTCTCTGGACACATTGTCTCTGTCCATATCTCTTCTGTCAAATACGATTTTGTGTCTCTGTGTTTCTGTCTCAATGACCTGTCTCTGTAAATAAACACAGCCCTATGTACTGTTTGTATATCTATATACTATTTGGAGATGATGATAATGGATTAAAAACGCGGAATTAAAGAAAACCGAGGGTTACGCGAACTTAGCCAATTTTTATAAAGTTCGCTAGGTCTGGCGAACTTGCTTAAATGTAAAAAAATAGTATTTTAGGAATTAAAATTCAAAAATCATGTCCGAGAAAATATGGATTTTTTTTATTTTATTATTAAAAAAATCCTATATATAAAAGGGATATAAGAGTTTGATGTTCAATTTTTTTTATTTTAACCCTATCAATAAAGAGTAATTGATATAACTACTATTTAAAAAAGGTCAAAAATATAATTATAAACTAACTTTTCTTTATTTATAGTGCGGTTATCTTTTTATTTTATGCATAATTTTTGTCCATAATAAAGTGTTCTATACAGTTATGTAATTACATCTGTTTTTATGATTATTCACACGGTCAATATAAAAAGTAACTATTTTTAGTGATGTGACGTTATAATTGAATGTACATATAAAATTATTTTATAATTCATAAATTAATTATATATTGAAACACTTTTTTTTTTTTTGTCTCCAACAAAATTGCAAGT
>NC_029778.3:74951972-74952239 GCF_000817695.3 Arachis duranensis | reverse complement strand
AACAAAATTGCAAGTGAAATGATTTATGATTGAACATGTCAAAAGAATTACAAATTATTATCAAAAACTCCATTTTCATGGAAATTATGTAAAGAGTGGTTACAAATTTTTTATACTAGGCCGTATAAAAACGATTTTTTTATACTAAATTAAGTCACAATAACATTGAAATAGAAAGATGGAGTATATATTTTTTGTAATTTTATAATTTATATAGATAATACAAAATAAGTGATTTTTAAAAAAAAAGGATATATATTAGTAAAT
>NC_029778.3:74916736-74951914 GCF_000817695.3 Arachis duranensis | reverse complement strand
ACCTAAAATAAATTATTTTATTATTTGTAAAATTTTAAAAAATAAAAATAAAAAAATTAGTCTTGATTTAATAACCACTTCGTATTCTTATGAGTACTGTGTTTTAACTTTTAGTTTGGTTTTTTTTAATAATAAATACAAATAAAAATTCATGCATACAAACTTTCACAAAAATATATTCAAAATACAAATTTGTACGGTGGAAATTCAGGTGCAGTCGACTTAACGACTTAACGTAAAGTTGATAGCTGAGAGCCGTTAAATAATTTGACTAATTTGACTAAATTTTGATCTTACAGCTCTCAACTATCAACTTTACGTGAAGTCGACTGCACCTGAGTTTTCACGAACTTTTCATTGTCCATTTTCATAAACTTTAATGCACAAAAACTATTTACAAGAATTTACTTGGAAATTAAATATACCTTTTTTGTATATCAAACAACTAATGAAAGATCTTTATCTACACCAAAATTTTAAATAACTATGTGGTTGGATGATACAAGCTATATCAATAAAATAATATTATAAATAAAAAATTTAATTTTTATTTCACATATATATAATAAATTTTTTATTTGTATTTATTATTGAAAATGAGATAAAATTAAAAGACAAAATACAGTATTCACAGAAAATATGTAATGATATTAAACAGTTATTAATTTTTTCTTTTCTTATGCTCACCTTTTTTAAATTATATAAATAATAAATTAATTTATTTTTATTCAAAGATTCATTAAAATATTTTTTTTTGCTCTCTATAAATCATTTCATTTTTTATTATTACCCATATAAATTATATGATTGTAAAAACCATATACTTCATTTTTTCTTTTTTTTTTGTCTGTAACTTCATTCAATATAAATAAACTTTTTTCATATTATCTAGCATCACCTACAAATTGTTAAAAAATTATAACTATTTTCTTTATATTTTTTATAAGACTGGAGTTTTTAATGATAACTTGTAATTCTTTTGGCATGCTCAATCATAAGTTTTTGGAAAAAAAATAAATAGAAATATTTTAATATATAATTAATTTAATAAGTGGAAGAAAGATACATAAAAATAAAAGGAGAATATAATAAGATAGAAATTTGCATACAATTATTTTTATGTGAAGTTGATAGTTAAAAATGATTAGATAGATTTTAATTTAGTCAAACACGTTAAATTATCTAACGATTTTTAAGTATTAGCTTCAGGTGAAGATAATTGCATGTGAATCTCTCCGCCAAATAAAAAAAAATAATCGCAATACAAACAAAGAAAGTTAACTAATAATTATATTTTTAATCTTTTTTAAAATATAATTATATCAATTACTCTTTATTGATAGGATTAAGATATATTATTAAAAATTAAACCCCAAACTCCTTGTATTCTTTTTATATAATTGTTATAGATGATAATGATAATGATAATAATAATAATGATAATAATAATGATAATGATAATGATAATAATATAATGTCAATACATAAAGTTTGTTATCAATTTTTTTTATTTTAATCCTACTAATATACTTTAAAACTATTTTTGCAATTACATACATATTTCAATCACAGAGTTCAAAAAATTCACGGATAACCTCTTCTTCGATCGATTCTTTATTTCAATAATTTTTTTTATTTTTTTACTTTTTCTCCAATCTTCTTTACTTTTCTTTTCCATTTCGAATGCGTTTCTCTATATAAAACAATTATTTACATGAGTTTTTGTGACTTTTTAAATTTGATGATGACTATATTAAATGTTAATTTTCAGGATCATATTTAAAAAGAAAAAAAATAATTAAGAAATAAGGAAGTGTTCCATCAGTGATAAATATTTTTTTATGGATCTTATGTTTTGAAATATTGATTCAAATTACATTTGTTTAGTTTTACATTAATCTTGATTTGTATAGTGTTGTTATGAGTAATTTTTTATGTGAATACTATATTTTAAAATAGTAGTAAGGATTCACTCTAATTATTCTATTAATTTTTTTAATAGTAAAAAATTTACATTTTTCGTTTTTTTTATAATTTCTTCAATCCTTGCTGCTTCTTCTCTCATTGCTCAATGCACTTTTCTATTTCCTCTTTACCTCTATCCACCGCAATTACAAATTTTTTTCAGTTGTGTTGCATTTACTAATTTCACGCATCATTTCTACCTACATTTTTATTTTTCTTGAGTTTTTTTTTTTTACCAATCTATACTTTTAGTCATTCATTTATCTTTTAAATTTGCCCCCAACTTTTCATGTATATAGATAGTTCTCTATCTTTCTCTTTCTTACGAATTTAATTTTAAAAAAATTATTATATCTTTTTATCCGATGTGTCATTCATTTAATTTTTTATATATTTATATCTATGAATGATAAATTGAAGAAGCTTGTAAATATTTTATTAACTCATTTTTTGAAACTGTTTTGCATAGGATAATATTAATTTTTTATTTTATAAATTATTAATTATATAGAGTATCGTATTTAAAATTTGAGAATATGAATATTATTTTTAAATTAAATTAAAATAAATAAATTATATTATAAAAAATTATTAATTTTGTCCTTTAAGATATCATTTATTTGTCATATGGTATTGGTTATTTAATTGGCATATAAAGGATGTAAGAAAGTTTGTATCTATATATCAATGGTAAAGTAAAAAAGTTTCATATATCTAATGACATAATGTCTTTTTTTTTTTACATTAATTGCGTGAATGATCATTTAAAATAATAGATATAATTATATGACTGTATAAAATATTTTACACTATTCAGTACATCAAAATTAAATATTTTTATTAATATTTTTTTATTTTTAATCCATTCTACATTAAATAATATTATTTTTTACTAATTATTAGATTGACATATAACATTAAATAAAGATGTGACAACATAAAAACATTTGTTAGTTGATTTTTTCAAATAAACTAACAACCCAATAAACATCTGTTCTATATTTTTTCCTGTTTCAACTTTCATAATTACTTCTTTTCTTTCTTCTTCTATCGGATGGGCTATATGTAAGTTTTAAATTATTTTTTTTATATATTTTTTATTTTTAAATTATGTTATTTTATTAAATTTTTTAATTTATTTTATTATATTTTTTATTTTAAAAATTTTAGAGTCTAAAGATATTCCGTTTAAACCATTCTAATCATATGATCAAAAAGTGATTTAAGAGAATATATTTAAATTTAGACAATTTATTGAGTGTAACTGAAATAAATATATTAAAATAAAATAAACAGAATCGTTAATTTAACATTTATTAATGGATAACTACCAAAAAGAATATTACATAAACAATAGAAGGATTTAATTTTGATACATTGTCAATGTAAAATAGTTCTACATATGCATCTAATTACGTAATACTACATCAACAAAAATAACAACCTTTCGAATTGGCTGCATGAATAGTTATCCAAAAAAACAGATATAATTGTATGATTGTGTAAAATATTTTATACTATTAATGCATCAAAATAAAACTCATAATAAAAATAGGGTGATAACTTAGAAACTAATTTAGACAGCCAAAAGAAAGTAAAATAAGTAACAAAAAATTATAGAATTTTACTTTTTGTTTTGTGCTGCAAAGATAATATATAATATAATATATTGTAATATTCTCATACATAACAACATAAAACTTAATATTACCTTTTTGTGGAGCTCCTCTGCCCTTTTATAGTCTTTATGTTTATTTTTGTGCTTTATTTTAATTTTGTTAAAAAAATTAATATCATTTAATTTAATTTTTAACTTTTAATATAAATAAAAAGATGTGACTTTTGATGCATAGATAATTTAAAAATATTTATTATAAAAGAAGTTAAAAATATTTTGATCTAAAAAAATTATTTAATTTCAAGTGAGGATTAAGAAGTAGACCAAAACCATGAATTCAAAAGTTTTCAATTTCTCTTTTTGTAGTGTTTCACTTTAAAATAATAAGATTCACATTAAATTATGAAAACTAATCTTATTCTTATCATATATTATTTCAAAACATGCAAAACGAAATAATAAAATATAATTTAATTAATGTACAAAATAAAACAAATATAAAACTTATATAGTAGCAATCAAATATAAAAATAATGGAAGTGTTCTATCTTAAAATACTATATTAAATTGCAACTTAAATTTATAATTACTATCAGTTAAAAAATTTACAATAATGTACTATTTTTTATTATATTAGTTAAAAATAATATATTTTAATTTTTTTAGTATTACTATATTGAATTTTGATTATATTTTATGTTTTAAATTTCTTCATAATTGAATAATAAGACGATTTAACACATAAATTAAAAAAACACTATAATTTATATACATTTATTTAGAAGATATAAAAAATATCTTTTAGTAAAACTTTAATAACTCATAAAAGTTATTAAAATGGATATTTATAGATCAAAGTGATAAACAAAATTAAAAATTACGATAATTATATTTGGTGATAATTAATTACGATAAGTGAAGAGAAAATAAAAAAAAGAACAAAACTAAAAAAAAGATAATATAACAGTAACGATAAAACAGTGATAAATATGTATATAGATAATAATTATAAAAAAATAATGCATAATACAGTAGGAGGATATAATATAACTATTTTAAAAATAATCAAATTAAACATAATTTAAAAAATTAAATATAAAATTAAAATAAAATATTTTTATCGATTAAAAAAAAATTAAATAACTCATAAAACTTTTATATTTATTTTTAAATTATTTTATTAAATTTATAATTTTAAAAATAAAAATATAAAATGAATTTTTTAAAAATAATAGAGTAATACTCCAATAGGTCCCCAAAAAATTTACCATCCGACAGTTTTGTCTCCTACAAAATTTAACTAAGATTTCGACCCTGAAGTTCTCAGATATCCTCCAGGTACGTCTCCAAAACCGTTTGATCCGGTTAAAGTGGTGACGTGTCAGGTTAACTGTGACATGTCATCTTTAGGATATTTTGGTCCTCATCCACGCTGGATAAAACGACGTCGTATTGAAATTCGTCCCCACTTAGACAGAGAATCCAAACGGCGCCATTTTCATGTTGGGGACCTATTTGCCTTATAATAGTATCTTAAGGGACCTATTTGACCTATAATTCGTGATGTTAAAAGAAGCTATATTTATTTCAACGCAAACTTTAAAAACACATAGACATTGGTCTGTTCATTTATCAAAATAGTAACATAAACCTGAGAACCCAAATATGTTAATCACACAAATATTTGGCCTCAATAGCAACACAAATATATTTGGTTGCTATGACTTGATTTGGTTTGTGTTGCTATTGAAGTCAAATATATTTGTGTGATTAACATGTTTGGGTTCTTAGGTTTATATTACCATTTTGATAAATGAACAGATCAATGTCAATGTGTTTTTAAGGTTTGCCTTAAGTAAATATAACTTCTTTTAACATCACGAATTATAGGTCAAATAGGTCCCTAATATACTATTATAAGGCAAATAGGTCTCCAACATGAAAACGGTGCCGTTTGCATTCTCTGTCTAAGTGGGGACGAATTTGTCCTCCCAGAAACGACGTCGTTTTGCCCCTGGTTCCAATACGACGTCGTTTTGTCAAGCGTGGATGGGGACCAAAATGTCCTAAAGGTGACATGTCATAGTTAACCTGACACGTCACCACTTTAACCAGATCAAACGGTTTTGGGGACGTATCTAGGTAGGGGTGTCAATGGGGCGGGGCGGGAGCAGGTTAAAGTGGTGACGTGTCAGGTTAAATGTGACATGTCACCTCTAGGACATTTTGGTCCCCATCCACGCTGGACAAAACGACATTGTATTGGAAACAGGGGCAAAACGACGTCGTTTTGGGGAGGACAAATTTGTCCCCACTTAGACAGAGAATGCAAACGGCGCCGTTTTCATGTGGGGGACCTATTTGTCTTATAATAGTATCTTAGGGGACCTATTTGACCTATAATTCGTGATGTTAAAAGAAGCTATATTTACTTCAACACAAACCTTAAAAACACATTGACATTGGTCTGTTCATTTATCAAAATGGTAACATAAACATGAGAATCCAAATATGTTAACCACACAAATATTTGGCTTCAATAGCAACACAAACCAAATCAAGTCAAAAGAAGGTTTATTTTCTTCAACATAAACTAAACGAAACCATTCTAAACAACATAAAGTCTTCTTCCTCCAACATAACAAAAGGTGGTAACATAACTAAGACAAAAACTTTCATACGAGTTCTTAGAAGCATCATTTCTTGAAAGACTAGTTTAACCCTGGTGTTGGAATGAATTTGAACAACTTAGATACTGTGTCACTGGTTGCAGCTGATATTGTCTCAGCACTAACACTCCCCGAATTCTTGGCCATAATCACTGTCTCCTTTGGACGTCTCAGCTTTCATGGTGATAACAATACTGGTTATTCCAAACTCAGCTTTCGTTTTGTTCAGCGTGGATGGGGACCAAAATATCCTTGAGGTGACATGTCGCATTTAACCTGACACGTCACCACTTTAACCGGATCAAACGGTTTTGGGGACGTATCTGGTGGATATATGAGAATCTCAGAGTCGAAATCTTAGTTAAATTTTGTGGGGGACAAAACTGTCGGATGGTAAATTTCTTGGGGACCTATTTGGGGTATTACTATTTAATATATTCGGGGATTATGGGGAATACGGGGATGGGAACGGGGATCTCCGCTCGGGTCCCTGCATCTGCTTCGGGAGAATTTTATCCCCCATCCCCGTCCCCACAGGAAAAATTTCCTGTCATCGGGGCTCCATTCGGGGCGGTCCCTGCGGGGATCCCCGCTTTCTAGGGATTTTTAACACCCCTATATCTGGAGGATATCAGAAAATTTCAAAGTCGAAATCTTAGTTAAATTTTGTGGGGGGAACAAAACTGTCGGATGATAAATTTTTTAGGATCTATTTTGGGTATTACTCAAAATAATAAAAAAACATTGAACTTTGAACATGCCAGTCGGGCACAATTATATACAGCCATGTCTGTCTGTCTGTCTTCCGTAACCCAGGATACAAAATTATTTAAATAATGTCGGCTTCTTCAAAAGCTAACATAAGCATGTCTTGGTATTCCAATGTGCTACCTTCTGCAATTGTTGAACCCTGACCCTCTTGCATTCATCTTAATTTTATTACTTTATTAATTTAATCTCCATCTTCAAGTATCATCAACAAAATTTCCCCACACTTGAAACCATGAAACTCGTGACTCTCCTCTTCTTCTTCTTCTTCTTCTTTCTCTCCTTTCTCATTACATCCTCATTTGTTTCTGCAGCCACTCTACAACAACAGGAAGGTGACATTTACATATTTGCTCTTTCATAATAATTAAGTTAACGATGATGAGTGTGATTTGTGATGAAAAATTGAAATTGTGAATCAGTGCAAGTTCTGAAGGAGATAGGGAACACACTTGGGAAGAAAGATTGGAACTTCAGCGTAGATCCATGTAGTGGAGAACGAAACTGGTCTTCCCCTGCTTCCGAATCTTACTCGACACTAAATGCTGTCACTTGTGATTGTTCTTTCTCTAATAACAATCTCTGCCATGTTGTTAGCATGTGAGTGTCATACTTTTACTAATTTCATACTCTATGATTACTTGGATGATATATTTTGAGTTCAATTTTCACGCTTTAAGCATGGTGTGAACTATGAACTACATATAAGTGATTTCTATAACTAGTCAAAAGTTTTCATATTTTTTGTGTGTTAAAATTAAATTTTTGAAAAATTTCAAAATTAAATTACAATACTTTTATAAAAATTAAATTTTTCTAAGAGATTAAAATAAACAAGAGTTTAATTTTGATGCATTTGTAAAAAATTTTACACATTCTAGATGACCATTCACATTGTCAATTACTACTTTTTGTTAACTTGCCGCAATTTGATTCACTTTTAAAACTGTTTTACACAAATTAAATTTAATAAATAACATTAAATTCTACGACTGAGTAAAGTCTCTTAATCTTAAACAATCTTATGCAGCCCTAAAGAAAAATGCTAATACTCATAGGAAGTAACCACCAACATGATGATAACTATAAAAAAATTGTGTATAATAAACTGTCAATTTCTTGAATTTTGGTAGTGTGAGTGATTAATTATTTTAAGCTCTCAGCGTATAAGAAGTATTACGAAAATATTAATAAGAATGAGAAAAAAGAAAAGAGTCAATTTTTTGTTTTATATGTTTTGGTTTTAAGGAATAAGTTAGCAAATATGGTGTGAGTGTGACAATTATTGTGTTGATGAATGAGATTTATCCTACACAGAGTTCTTAAATCACAAAATTTATCTGGCACTCTTCCTCCGGAGTTTGCAAAGTTGCCTTACCTGCAAGAAATGTAAGCAACCACACTCACTTTTTCTTTTTCCACTATCTTCGCTCACACTTACTTGGTTTTCTCTCTGTTACAGTGATCTCACTCTCAACTACCTTAACGGCACAATCCCAAAACAATGGAGTTCCTTGAATCTTGTCAACCTGTAAACTCTCCCTTTCTCTTCTTTTAAGGAAAACATATGATTATAGGGAATGTAATGAATCACTAGTAATGCTGGATTCAATTATCTGGTCAATATGTGTGGTTTAATCATATCACTGGTAATATTGCATTCCAAAGTGATTGCTGTACCTTTGGAGTGGAATTCTAATAATACCAAAAGCTTATGATTCCCAAAAATCTGTCATGTTTTGTACCCCTTCAGTTCTTTTTTGTTTTCTCTCTCTCACTCTTGTACATTTGTTAATCAATGTATTTATATACAAGTATTAAGATATAGAGTAATAGCCCGAATAAGTCCCCAAGAATTTTTAGTTGGACACTTTAATCCTCAAGAAATTTTAATCAACAAATTAGTTCCCAATCTTTTATTTTGGGACTGATTTTTCTAATGAAATAAAAGTTTGGAGACTAATTTGATGATTAAAATTTGTTTAAGACCAAAGTGTACAACTAAAAATTTCTTAGGAATTGATTTGGGATATTATTCTAAAATGTATTAATATAGGGGCATACCAAATTTTGACAAACAATGAAGGAGTATCTTCCTTGGGATTTAATCTTTCAAGTGCAATCTTCAATCCTACTTTGAAAAATGGATTTTGTATACCATATATAAAAATTAAGGCATGATAGTTTAAGTTTGAATAAGTATAGATTTCTGTAACGCAAATGTTAAACATAATGTCAATGCATTGCTGAATTCTGGACTTATAAAAACTGCAATCATCACATTTCTTAAATTGTGGCAGTTCCCTTTTTGGAAATCGAATATCGGGCTCAATTCCAAAGGAGTTGGGAAACATAACTACCCTGAAAAGTTTGTAAGTTATTTATTGGTCATGCTAGAGTTTCTCCCATAGAAGTTTCATGAAAATTGCTGAATTAATTTGAAAATTGTATAGGTCCTTGGAGTTCAATCAACTCTCTGGTGAGCTTCCTCCTGAGCTTGGGAATCTTTTGCAGCTTGAAAGATTGTAAGCCCTTTGTAAACACTAGTCGTCTTATAGTTGCTGAGGTTGAGTAATTTTTCTTGTTGAGAAATGATAGCCTGAATAAAATAGGCAGGTTTTCAGTTTTCAGATCAGGAAACAATGGTTATTGAATGGATTAATGTGATGAAACTACATAACCACATAGGATGCTTTGGTGGAAGTTCACCTCATCCCTTAACCATCTGGGGTTACAATTCCTACTCATGGAAATGGGATACATTTCATAGCCATCATTTCTTTTTGGAGATTTCTCATGGCAAGGGCATTAGTCATTATGGTCAGCAGTAGATATGCTAGCTTTGACCAAACAATAAAAAACTTATCCATCAATGCATGATTCAAAAATCGTAATTATGTGTATTTTGAAATTTACATGGCATGCTTTTCATTTTGGTACTTTACCAAAGTTTGGATAATCATTGATGCAAAATTGATTGCCAAGTTCATTAATTGTTATAGGCATAGTTAGAATCTCGATTTAAATCTTAAAATATTTCTATATTATAATTTTAAATGAGTCAATTATTTTACAAAATTTTTAATAGGTCCGACGATTTTACGATTTAAGTCTTATTTTATAAAATCCAAAAGTGTTGAAATTTATCCATTCTAGACTTTGCTCAATATATGGCACCCTGTTATAAGAGCGCCTTGTATTCTAAATTTGTTTTGTTTTATTTTACTTTTTAGGCATGTTACCTCCAACTTTTTTACTGGGAATTTACCCGCAACATTTGCTAGGCTCAGTAAATTGAATCACGTGTAAGTGTCTATATCTCTCTATTCATTCCTTTTACATCCCCTGATAGGCTTATACTGTAGTTTAATTTCATTAGTAATGTATCTTTGTTGATCACTCTCTTATTCTTCAGTCGACTCGGCGATAATCAATTTTCCGGAGCAATACCCAATTTTATTCAGAGCTGGACAAGTCTTCAGAGGCTGTGTGAATCTTTGATTTCTCCTGTGAAATTTGAGCCTTACGTTGTTAATTTTTTTTTTCTAATTATTAATTACACATTATCAATTGGTTTACCAAAGGAATGGTTCTTATAATTATGCCAGGGTGATCCATGGGAGTGGTATGAGTGGACCAATTCCTTCTGGAATTTCATTTCTGAAAAACCTTACTGACTTGTAAGCATGGTGTTTTAAATTGTAGCCACCAATGCTTGAAAATTCAGAACTGCTTAGGTGTTGTGTTTTCAACATGCTTAAAACATGCTTTGCAGGAGAATCAGCGACTTGAAAGGACCAGATTCTTATTTTCCACCACTCCGTAACTTGACAAATTTGGAAACACTGTGAGTTTAATGCTTGCAAATGCCTCACTAAGAAATGCTCTTAGCAATGGGAAAAAGTTGATAGCAATGCCTTTTTGATCCTCAATTGTTGAATTGTTTCCAGAGTACTGAGAAGTTGCAATCTTATAGGATCGGTTCCTGACTATCTTGGAAATGTAACTACTTTAAGATCATTGTAAGTGATGCTTTATTCTTTTCAACTACTTTTTGTTGGCAATATGCTTCTAACTCGGAGGTTTGATGCACTGAATTTATTTTTTTCAGAAATTAGAGACATTTATTTTTCTTGCATATTGTACTTGTTTATTGGATAGAGTGCATCGACACGTTTCCTCTGATCAGTCGTTGATTACATTGTAGGAATTAAACATTGTCATGTTAACTTTTTTATTTCTTTACTCTTTAAATAATACTTGTTTTGGACATCATTTCATTTTCAGAGACCTCAGTTTTAACAAATTAAGTGGAAGTATCCCAAACTCCCTCGGTGTCCTAACAGACATGAATATGCTGTAAGAAATCTGTATTAGTTTGTTATTTTTTATTACACTGAAAATGAGGACACCAGAAATTTTCTAGTTTGCTTGTGTTATTCAATTTCCTCTAGCAGCTAAGATTCATTAGGGATTTATAGTTCACCTAAAATTATTACTGTAAAAGCCATCAACATTGTAATAATCAAAGGAATATATAAATTTGATATGTACAGTGGTTGCCAAAAAATTGCATCAGTCAATAAATACCATTTTATTTTCATTACTTGTATAATCCAAGTATCAAATTCTAGCTTTAACACTGAACTGGCACTCAAACAAAACCTAAAGCTGATTGGATTCATAGAGATTCTTCCTCAACCTAGTTTAAGTAGATCAAAACAATGTTAACTTGTTTTCAACAAGATAGCAAGCATTTTATACATATATGCATTGACTTGTGTAAAAGCACAATGCACATACTCCAAAAAATAAAATATTATGTCTTCATTGCAAATTATGTTCTCATTTCATGTCAAGGGGCTTATGCTTTCAAAATGTCATTGATCAAACTCATCTTATCAAAATAAGTATCGATATCACGAACCTAGATAATTAATTAAAGGATCCCAGGGGAAGATCCAAATTATTGAGGAAATAGGATTTTATTTACTAGTTTCAACCTTGTGGTTATTCATCAATTTGTATAAATTGACTTCTTGATAATGTTTTTACCTAGGTACTTAACTGGAAACTTTTTCACTGGACCACTGCCGAATTGGATTGCTAACCCGGACTACACGTGAGTAGTTCTGCGTTACTTTTATGATTTCTTGCATTAAAGTAAATGTTTCGCTTAGTACATTATTCTTAGGCTTCTTCTGTGCTACCAAGTGCTCCATGCAGTAGTTTAGTCCATCTTTGATTCTTATTTCATATATATGAACCATTTCATCTTCATACCTTTCATGTGTTTGTGAATTCTAGGAATTTATCTGAGACTTGACCATTTCTTAATGTGCCTCAGAAACCTATTTGCATCAGCTTTGAAGGGAAATAACTTGTAAGTTTATACTAATGCTAAATTATTTTTTTGATACTTATATCCATATAGCTTGAACTGGTGCGATTATGCTCACTTTTTATGCCAATCTATATTTTCTTAGGGGAACTTATCCATGTTTGGGGATTGCCAGCTGTCCTAAACGTATGTTGGTTTGTTATCGACCCTCACCTCATTGTCTACAATATATAGTTGTAGAAGTCTTCTCACGTAATAATACGATTGATAGTTGGGATGTATTTATAGTTACTCAAATGATTAGAAAGTGCTAAGTCAAAAAGTAATTGTTTCTTAACATGTTAAATTGTAAATGGATATCGTTTTACTACCACAATATTCTCTAGAACCTGTTTATTGTGCTTGCTTCTTTTTATTGACATTTTGCATATTTCATTTCCAGCTTCATACTCTCTCCATATAAATTGTGGCGGGAAGATCATAACTTATAATGGAAACATTACATATGATAAAGATTCACAAGAAGCTGGACAAGCAAAATCTCTTCGTAGTGGATCAAACTGGGCAGTTAGCAACACTGGTCACTTCTTTGATAGTGGGGTTGTGGACTATTATACATGGTCTAACACGTCTAATCTTGCTATGAACAATGCCGAGCTGTACATGAATGCACGTGTTTCGGCACTTTCTCTGACATATTATGGGTATTGCATGGGAAATGGAAGCTACACAGTAAATCTCCATTTTGCTGAGATAATGTTTACTGATGATCAAACATATAGTAGCCTCGGAAGGCGTGTATTTGACATATATATTCAGGTTCGTGGTGTCATCATTTCAACTTTTTCAATGACATGTATGAGCAATACCTTCTGGTATATACTTTTTTAACTAAATCTAATCTTTAATAGAATGGTACAAAGTAGTCAGTTGTCTCAGTTCCTTGATTTGATTTGTTAGATTCACTCACCATCATTCGAAATCAATTTCTAGACTAAAAAATATAGAGTTGTACACAACATGAACTATGTGTATTTGGATTGAAGTATTGCAGAGGAAGTTGGTGCTAAAGGATTTTGATATTGCAAAAGAAGCAGGAGGAGTCGGTAAGGCAATCATAAAAAATTTTACAGCTAATGTGACTAGTGGCACCTTGGAGATCCGCTTACAATGGGCCGGGAAAGGGACAACTGCTATTCCATTTGCATCAGTATATGGTCCTCTTATATCAGCCATATCTGTCAATCCAGGTTACTTCTACTTTTCTTTAGTTTCTTTCCTCTTTTATTTTTGTCTGCCTTGACTTTCATCATTCAATCTTATGTATTTTATCATAATCTCACAGACTTTACACCACCATTGGAAAAAGAAAGTAACAATAAAGGAAGTGGTATACCTGTGGGGGCTATCCTTGGAATTGTATTCGCTGGAGCACTTGTCATTATTATGGTATTTGGTATAGCTTGGTGGAGAGGATGTTTAGGACAAAACAGTTCATTACATAGAGGTAAGAACTAAGATGCTACTACAGCTTGATATGAATTTGCTTGCATAAATGCTGATTAATTATCTTGTCAACTCTTAAATACAAACATATGAATTATCTTTTTCATTTATGCCAATGTTCTTATAATATGTAATATGTAAGTTTCCGAAAACAGAGATCTTAATTCATTTTTCATTCCCTTGTTTGGCTTCAACTAACAGACCTACAGGGTTTGGATCTAAAAACCGGCATATTTACCTTAAGGCAAATCAAAGCAGCAACAAACAACTTTGATATTGCTTGTAAGATTGGAGAAGGAGGGTTTGGTCCAGTATATAAGGTATTGTGGACAATCAATTAAATTATTTTATTAGAATTTGAAACAGTATCATTTTTCTTTTCTAGTTTCTAGTGCACTAAAAAAAATAGTTACAACCATCTGAAAATGCAGGGTGTTCTTCCAGATGGCACAGCAATAGCAGTTAAACAGCTTTCTTCTAGATCGAAGCAGGGGAATCGCGAGTTCACAAATGAGATTGGCATGATTTCTGCTTTGCAACATCCATGTCTAGTTAAGCTCTATGGCTGTTGTATGGAAGGAGATCAAATGTTGTTGATATATGAATATATGGAAAACAATAGCCTTGCCAGTGCTTTGTGGGGTAATGTTTCTTTTATGTGTATATTTGAGTTTGGTATCTCTTTCATTAATAATCTAAAATGTTGTATACAAAATATATATACATGATCATTTGGCTATGTTATCTAATTTCTGTGACTATTGCAATGAAGGCAAAGAGAAAACTCAACTGAAATTGGACTGGTCAACAAGGCGCAAGATTTGTATAGGCGTTGCTAAAGGCTTGGCTTACCTCCATGGAGAGTCAAGATTAAAAATAGTTCATAGGGACATCAAGGCTACTAATGTGTTGCTGGATAAAGATCTAAACCCAAAGATATCGGATTTTGGTTTAGCCAAGCTTGATGAAGAGGGTCAAACACACATAAGCACTAGAGTGGCTGGCACTTTGTGAGTTCTTTCTTTTCTTAAAGCATTTTAAGAAACTTCTTTGAGATCTTTGTGACTTGTGAATTTTGAAAAATGTATCTACATTGTTACTGAATGTATGAATGTTCTATGTTGTAGTGGATATATGGCACCCGAATATGCAATGCGTGGTTATTTGACAGACAAAGCAGATGTGTATAGTTTCGGAATTGTTGCCTTGGAAATAGTTAGCGGGAAAAGCAACAACATGGGCTGGCAAAGGGAAGAATGCTTCTCTCTTTTTGACTGGGTAACTTATCCTCTTATATCTGCTGCATTTATTTCAATCTGATTGATTGTCCTTTTCGAATATATATGAAGATTATGATTGTTGTATTGAAGTTTGTTTAAAACTTTCATTCAATTTTTCAGGTATTGCGACTTTTGTGAGAAATTCGTTCATGCTCCTAGAACTCATTAATTCTTACTCTAGAATTCACACGTCACAACCGCTTATTTTTTAATTTTCATGCAACCTTTTTACTGTTATGAATTAAAATGAGTGGTTTTAAATGTTTCTAGAACACGCATTAGAAGCATGCAAGAATTTCTTCACTTTACTATAATCTTCAGTGTCTAATTGCTTCTTGCTCAACTATACCGATTCCCTACTTTATTTTCATAACAATTTTATAGAGATAGCTTAGTCCCTTAGATTCAATCAGTTTTAGTTTTAATTTGCATATTGATGACAGGAAATTTGTTTTTGCAGGCTCTTCTCTTGAAAGAGAAAGGTGATCTAATGGACCTAGTTGATGAGAGGTTGGGTTCACACTACAAAAAAGATGAAGCAACGCTCGTCATCAACGTGGCTCTTCTCTGCACAAATACCTCTCCATTGAACCGGCCAACCATGTCGTCAGTGGTAAGCATGCTCGAAGGCAAAACTGCTGTACAAGAAGTGGTGCCGGACACGACGCAGGTATTTGGTGAGAAAAAGTTAGAGATGATCCGAGACTATTACCAACAGAAGGGGAAAGATAAGATTCCAGACACTGAAGATGTGAGCACATCAACTAATGAAACTGCTGTATTTGTAGCTAATTCAGAGGACAATTCAATCAACATGGATTCTTCTTATTGGGAAAGAAGTGGTAGATGATCATCAGATATCTCCATGTATATTCTTTCATATTACTTGTAATCCAACCAATGTGGAAATATCTTGCATTTTCTATGTGATGTTGTATTTTATAGTTTATAATACCGAGTCGGACAACAACTTTGCACAAGGTTTTGTAGACTTCAAGGATCAAGAGTTAAAAACCTATTTTTTAATTATAGTTCATACTATTGTGCACAGTTTGAAACACAGATCTTCAGGTCCAACAACTAGTACTTTTTTTTTTTTGTAAAAAGTAATTTTGTACTAATTCAATGAGGAAATCAGCAAATTGCTATAGTATAAACATTCAATTATTATTCAGTGGCTTGTAAACAAAGTAAACCTTTATTAAAATTTGCATCCAAGCATGAAATTCTTGTGTTTAGCTGATTGAGATTTTCTTTATTCATTTTTTTTCTCTTTTTTCTTTTTTTCTCTTTTTTTTTTTTGCAGAGGAAAAAATATTTAATTACAATGAAAAAGATAAAAACTTGACATAGCGAAGGAAGATAATTCTATTACTGATAACTTGTTAACTTAGCTAAGGCAATTAATTCTGTTACTAATATACCAGATTTTTATTATAAAGCAATATTAAAAAGTTATCATGAATATTTCAAATTTTATTCAATTGTGAATTTAAATTGTTATATGTGAATATATAGTGTCAGTTAATCAGTTAATTTTTAATCATGTAAATAATATGCGTATCCTTGAAGTCATCAATAATAAAAAAGATATAAGTATATAACTAATTGAAAATAAAAAAAATTAAAAAGGAAATTTAATCAAAAACTATTCTCAGCAAAGTACATATATATGCATATGCTCTGTAAGTCTTAATAACTCTATCTAAGTTCTATAAGAAAAATAAAAAAGAAACAATAGAGAACTCTAATAATCTATTTTGTAGGAGGTGCACATGCAGGTGCATTGAAATTATTGATTTGCACAAGGACTATTGAATGAGGTGCAACTTTGATTGGAGAAGAAGAAGAAGCATCAACAATCTTTGGTTTAAGCTCTGGAATTTCCTTTGACTTAGTAAGTTCCAATGGAGTTCCATTCAAAAGCACAACATCACTTTGAATGTTTCCATCTTTAGGTGTCAAGTGGTACTCTTCCCTTTTCAATGAATCCATCAAATTCGCTGTGTTTATTCCTTCTGATGCCGATTCCTCCGGATAAAGATTCATGTCATTCACGAGGGACACATCGAAAGATGTTGAATTCTCCATATTTATTAGTAACAATGTAATTCCACTCTGAGATAATAATTAAATCGACAATATGTTATAATTTTTAAAAAATTATCTTAAAATAATAAAAAAAAGAAACTTTTAAAATGTATAAATGAAATTACTAACTTACCCCTTTTTTAGAACAATGAGCATATGTACGTAGATATGGTGAACTATCATGAGAAATAGAAAGCACGTTGGTTCCCATAAGTCGATGCCACAAAAGTGCTCTGTTTAAAGAAAATAAAATTTAGTCATTCAAAAAATGACATTTAATTTAACTACTTATACGAATATGAATGAATATATGTGACATACCCATAATAATCTGGATTAGGAATGAATGATGTTGTATTTAGCAAAGCATAGTTTCCTCCTATCAAAGCTTGTCTACAATAAACTTTGTGGTTGAAGGTTGATGTCATACCCAATTGGTCTAAATACCTATAGTTATTATTAATTAAAAGAATTATTAAAAAATATATAAAAAAATTAGAGAGCTGAAATTCAATTTTTTTAAAAAAATACCTTACCAAAAGCCATTAACAAAAGTATGTGAAACATCTTTGCCTCCACTATTATAAGCTCCACCAGATTCTCCAACCCATACTCCAGCCCATGGTGTGAATTCCTTCACTGCCGTTGAAACATCCTTAAAAGTTTGTGCAATTTTGCTCAAGAAATATGGGTCTTGAACTTTGCTAATAAGATCCTTATCAACACCTACATAACAATTTAATAATACAATTATATTCTTATAATTAAAAAAATTAATCAAGCAAAAAAAAAAATTCTGAATTATTATACATACCAGCACCAAGGTTATAAATGTGATGTGTAACTCCATCAATGACACCAGGTCCAACATGTTGCAAGAAGCTATCAAACCATTCTTTACCATAAAATCCAGCTGGACCCAACACCTTTGGTCTTGTTGTGGCATTTGGGTATAATGAGTTAACTATGTGCCTTAGTTTTGTGATATCTTTTGCATATTGAACACTATCTAGTCTTGCTGATACTCCTTCAGAGCATAGCTCGTTTCCTATTTCATTAATTAGCACAAAATGTTAAATTTATAAAAAATTATGGGTAAAAATTAAATTAGTTAATTATAAAAATTAAAAGGGTTTAATTTAATTTGGTACCTAATTCATATGAATCTATATTGTATCCTTTTGAGACAGTGTACTTCATGAGGCTTATGGCATTGTTTGGATTCCAATCTCCTTTCCAATTTAATTGGTCTTCCTTGGAATTTTTCTTGCCAATAAGTGCGTTTAAGCCAAATGTAAATTTAATACTGAAAAGTTTAAAGTAAATAAGATAAGATAAGATTGATTGTTTGTGAAGTAATTATAATAATATTGAGAAATTAAAATAATATATATTAATTAAATAATTACCCAATTTTATTGAAAAAATGATTTATTTCATCCCATCTCTTTTTGGGGAGGCATCCAACACTGAATCCAAACAAGCCGTTATCTTTCTTTTTCATAGTTGGGCAGTGCTTTTGCTTTCCAAATTGGTAAATAATTTGATCTTCTAGTGAACCTCCTAATCTAATCCTCAGAGGATTGAATGCTGCAATAATTTTAAAAGCAATTAAATTAGATTGAATATTTGAATAATAGATAATAATGTGGAATACCTCATTATTTTTTTATATCTAACATAAAAAATACAATGATTAATCTTTTTGTCGTGAGTCATTCACTTAAGAATAAACGGTTGGATTAGAATAATGCTAAACATTCAAGTCTTTTTATTAATTAAGTCCAATTAAATTAGTCTAATATAACAAAAATTAGTTATAGTTAATATTATTTTAAGTTATTATTTAATAATGATCGTCCAATGTTTGCTATTATATTATTTTTCATTTAATTGTATATATTAATTAAAGTAGTTTGACATTAGAGAAAATATGACTTACCTTTGATTGCATTTGAGAGTATCGTGTTATTCAAGTCCTGCAAAAAGGTTGCAAAAACAATAATTAATTATCATTATGAAATTTAAAAATGCATACAATATTCTGAATAGTAATATAGGACAATAATATCAAACAAGATAAATAAAAAAATACCAAGTTGAGAATCCCAGCTTTTCCCCATGGACATTGGTTATAGTCACATTTATCAGATGGCCACCAATCCAATGTTGCACATATGAAATTCTCATCAGTTGTAGCAATGTTTGTGACCCCTTTTACTTTAAGCTTCACATCTTCTGATGAAGAAAAAGAAGGGCAGAATAATACTAAGAGACTTAAAAAGAGAGCTACTTTCACATACTGATTCACATCCATTGTGTAACAAAAATAGAAAAGAAGATATTATGAATAATTTCTATGGAAATTTACTATATGATTTATATCATCGGTATTACTACTATTTATAGTGTTAGTAGTACGGTTAATTATAACTACTTTTAAGTGAATAGATATTTTTAAATCTTAAGATATGTTTATCTTAAATAATTTAAAGTTTAAATTATATAATTCGATTTTTGTGGAAGTTAAATTTAATCTTTTTTATCTGAGTTTTTTTTTTATTATTTTAAATACTCGCTTCTTAAATTTAATTTGTTATCAAAAGACAATTGCTCTAATTCCCAATTTATTTATTTTTGTATGAGGTGCTATTTTATATTTTTTTATTATAATATTTAGGCTCAAATTTAACTTTTTTTAACAATATTTTTATTTTATTTTCTCAATTTTTTTGGTTTAAAGTTTAAACAACTGGCCAGCGCCAAAAAACAAATTAGAGAAAAATCACTCTAGGAAGAACTTTTTTAGTTTTTTAATATAAAGATATGTTTTAATTTATTTATTTATTTACAGTTTATATCCTTGATGAATGATCATGAACTATATAGTAATCTTATATGTGTTTTAAGCATTTAATCTCGGATGAGAGATAAGAAAATTCTCAAGATTAAATTAGTCTAAATATTTTAAATATTTTTTAAATTAATGATATCTTAATGTGTGTACTTTCATAATAGTTAACTACTTGTATATTTGCAAAAGTTTAAATTGGATTGATCTTATCATATTGTTAACAAATGGCGTGAATAATGAATTAGATTAGATTAGCTTTTATAT
Organism: Arachis duranensis; assembly: GCF_000817695.3. Lineage (NCBI taxonomy): Eukaryota > Viridiplantae > Streptophyta > Magnoliopsida > Fabales > Fabaceae > Arachis > Arachis duranensis. Next base: position 74,931,558 of record NC_029778.3, on the reverse strand, counting down.
TTAATTTCAAACCGACTCATTCATTTTATATTATATAATATAATACTATTTTTATTATTAATTATTTATACTTTTATTTACAATAATTTTCTGAAAACAACTCCTTGGCATAGCCTCTCCAACATAGATATCAGGCCAATTGCTGTTGTATATGCATTCAATTATTCAAGCATGATATTTTACTGAAATTTGTATCCAAGCATGATATTTTATTGTTTTTATGGTTAGCTGATTAAGATTTTTATGAATAAAGCCTAGTAAATTATGATAAGTTTCTCCTGAAATATTGTTAAATTTGAGATGCTCTAAATTTAAAATCACATTTGTGTGATAACTTTAACCACCTTATTATTATCTTTTTTTTTTAATTCAAAAGTTTTAAATGGTAATTTTTTTTCTAAAATTGAATAAATCAATCTAATCCAAATCACAATAATTTAAAGCTGATTAAATTAAAAAAAAATTAAATTAATACAGTATAAATTACAATTATTTACAAATCAAATTCATAGCATCTAAATCGACACAATCTAAATTTCTCTTGAAATATTATTAGTTAAATTTGACATATCTTAAATTTAAAATCACATTGGAACCACTTTATTATCTTCTTTTTTTTTAATTCAAAAGTTGTAAGTTGTTAAATTTTTTTCTAGAATCCAATAAATCAATCTAATCCAAATTACGATAATTTAAATCTAATTAAATTAAAAAATAAATTCAGATTTATATAATATAAATTGTAATTATTTAAAAAATAAAATAAAATCAAATCAATACAATCTAAATAGATACAACTTATATCGATTTTATCTTTTAAATAAATTCAAACTGTCACATTTTTATTTTTAATATTAAATTAACAATAGTATTTTTTAAATTGTAATCTACTGTAATATTTTTTAAAATGTGAAATGATTTAATTTAGGGAGTAAAAATTAGACTGTCCAATTTTAAGAGGTACATAAATCGAACTATTTGTGTATCTCCTATAGTTTTAAAAAACACTAAAAATTATAATATTAAAGTATATATCACTCATCCCACTCCTATATCTAAAATTTTTTAGCCTCAAACTGTGCTACAAACACCTTCTATCTTTTAGTTATCTACTCATTATCAACAAAAATCATATTTACATATATAAACGTATAAATATTCTCATATTTGTATATATTATATTTATTCAATAAAAAATCCTAGCATAATAACAGTTTTTACTTGTGTATGTTCTTAACAACACCAATATAGCCCATAATTATAGAAATATATATACAGGAAGAAAATGAAAAAGAGACTTAAAATGTTGACGATGTTTCACCCTTCAGCTAACATTTACAAACTCATTATCCAAAAGTTGTTCTATTTTTCTCTTACCTTGGATCTTAGAAGACTTATCTAGGCTCATGCTCATGGTTTTTTTGTATATATTCGGAGCTTGAATACAAGGATTCACTGCTGTAAGGTTGATGGGAACTCTCTAAGCTTACCTCATTATGTTGAAAACTTGAAGAAGTTGATGGTTCAGATTGATCAGCAGCAGGGTCCAACCCAATTGAGTGCAATATGATTTCAATCTCTTTCACTACATCACTCATTGGAGGCCTGTCAGCTCCTGATTCTTCAAGACACATCATTGCAAGATCAACAAACTTGTCGAAAACATTCAGGTCCGAGCCATCAGAGATGGCTCGGTCGATGAGTTCATGCAGGCCATACATGTCCTTAGTCTTGTCAATTGAATTCCTGACCACTTTCACAATGTATTTCCCTCGTTCAATCGGCTTTCTTCCAGTTATCAGCTCTACATCAGTACTCCAAAACTATACACATCACTCTTCTCAGTCACCTGCTGACTTATGTAGTATTCCGGATCCAAGTATCCCTGTATTAAAATTAGAATGAAAATTATATTACCTTGTGCTACAAGTTTGAGAAACTATAGCACTATACAATCAATCATCAAATACTAACCATTGTTCCTTTAACTTGAGTGGTGGCATGATCTTTGCCATAATCTAATATTGGTTTGGATAGGCCAAAATCAGCAACTTTTGCATCAAGCTTCTCATCCAGCAAAATGTTCTTTGATTTGATGTCCCTGTGTATGATTGGAGGATCAGTGTGTTCATGAAGATAAGCCAAACCCCTTGCAGCTCCAAGGGCTACTTTTATCCTTCTATGTCACCCAAATCTGATACCTGATTTCCCTGCATAGATCAGATCATATGCATGCTATAAAATTACAAAACTAATATCTGAAGTAAGTATCAAGCTTGATGTGTAAAAGAACCTGTGATAGTATCCTTCAAGGTTCCATTTGGAACAAACTCATAAACCAGCATCTGTTTCCCTTCTTCAAAGCAGAATCCAACTACTCATATATAACAATTTAAATTCACAATTGAATAAAATTTGAAATATTCATGATAACTTTTTAATATTGCTTTATAATAAAAATCTGGTATATTAGTAACAGAATTAACTTCCTTAGCTAAGTTAACTAAGTTAACTAAGTTATCAGTAATAGAATTATCTTCTTTAGCTATTTTAACTTTTTAACTTTTTCATTGTAATTAAATATTTTTTCCTCTGCAAAAAAAAAAAAAAAAAAATAAAGAAAATCTCAATCAGCTAAACACGAGAATTTCATGCTTGGATGCAAATTTTAATAAAGGTTTACTTTGTTTACAGGACACTGAATAATAATTGAATGTTTATACTATAGCAATTTGCTGATTTCCTCATTGAATTAGTATAAAATTACTCTTAAAAAAAAAAGGTACTAGTTGTTGGACCTAAAGATCTGTGTTTCAAACGGTGTACAATAGTATTAACTATAATTAAAAAATAGGTTTAACTACACAAGAAGATTACTAATTAATTTTTTTTATAGATAATAAAAAATTTAAATTTTCAATATAATAGTTGTATATTTACTATAGTTATAGTAATTTGACTATTGCCAAAAATCATAAACTTCTTGTGTTTACCAAAAAGAAGGTACTGTGCATATTAAGAATCTTTGGCCTACAAGAAAGATATTAACATAAACTTTCACTGATTCACAAGATAATTGTTGCACAAATCTTTGTTCACTAATTTATCTTAAGCATTATATTCTCGTGCATACCTCAAATCACTGGTTTTACCAACAATGCTGAAATGTACCATCCATTCTTCTGAATCCCATCATGATCAAGCTTCCTACCAGCGTGCCATCTAAGTCTGTTAAACCCAACTCTATCAAACATTGGTAAATAAGTTCCATTAACCTGTGATCCAAAGCAGAAGAAATGTTCAAGCCAGAAAATTCCCCCTGGCCTCAACACCCTATACACATCATATAGCAAAAACTCAAGCATAGTTTCTGGCAACCAATTCCCTATGAATTCCATGGAATGAACAATATCAAGTGTGTTCTCAAAGAATGGAAGCCTCTAAGATATGCTGAGATGAATTGGAATCAATCCCCTTGATGCAATGAAGTGGCTGAATGGACCGTCCAAATCTAGTGTGCTTGTGATGATTGTCACATTCCTTTCTTTCATCCTTGCAGCAAATGTCCCTGTTCCACCACCAATGTCAAGTCCAATACGGATCGTGTTGTCGGATCTTTTCGCCCCAAGAACTTGGTCTATCCCAAAATCAAGTCCACCATCATCAAAGATCTACCTACCCTTTTCCTTTCCTTGCAGATCAAAGCAATCTTTACAGTACCCTTTATTGTTCTTCCTCTCAATGAGGCACTTGAGGCTCTTACAAGTATAAGGATCCCAAACAATGTTGCTATCTGGTGGAATTTCCCAAAGGCTATCTTGCAAATCTTGATTGGGCTCAACAAAACCTTTTGGAGACTTGGGATGGCACTTTATTTCTGGGAGTGGCTCGCACCCTTTTGACACAAGCATTTGTGCAAACACCTCATCTGCAAGGCATTCACCTCCTATGTCATATGACATGTATTGGTTCAACTCATCTTGGAACCTCAAACACACCGCACCAATTGGAGAGTGAATCTCGTCTGATCCTATCCATTGCGAGTATCCGAAAGGGAGCTTGTAAGAGGCAAGTGCAAGATTAAGCTCTTCACTCGAAGACCTTTCGCCATTATTGTTTCTAGAATATTGCTTGTCTTGTTGGCGCGTTGTAAGATCAATGAGCAATGCTTGGACAAGAAGGTTAGTTGAGTTGAGCCTACGGTGAAGCTCAGACAAAAGTGAATGACTAGCAGCAAGTTGAGATTTTGTGGCGTTGAGTTCTTGCAAGATTGAGTTAAAGTTATTATTATGATGAGGAGGATGATGATACAAAGAGCTAAATGGACCAGTAACAACGTATATAGTGACAAGGTTTGTCACTATTACTAGCACAAGGGATTCAACTTGTGTTTTAGGGTCTGACTATGACTATGTCCATGTTGATGATCATAACCTTAAAGCTTTTTTAAATACTCTGCTTGCTCTTGAGCTTCAATTCCCATTTCTTTCTTCCCTCAAAAGGCTTAGAAACGATGGGGAAGAATTGCAAATACAAAAGTAAAATTATCAACATCCAACTAATGATGCTTCACAAATATATATTGGTTTTTCACGGTACTCTAACTCGATAGATCAAAAACTTATCTACGGCTTATTAAAATTTTATTTAATGATTTATTGTTTACCAATAAATTATTGTACATTAATGAGAATTGATTTAATTGTATTTTAATAGATATACTATAAAATGGTTTCTTTCCAAATGCATCAATAATGTTTGGCACATGTTTATTAGTTTTGATGAGTTTAAAAATTCTAAATTAATATTAGTGATGACTAAACATTATTAATATAATTAATTATAAAATTATTAGCTTGATTCCAAATCTTATATGTTAATTAAAATAATTTTGCAATGCAGGTTTTAATTGGGCCGAAAATAAAAGGAATCAACAGCAAGTCCAATTTGATTAAAGAGGGAAGCAAAAGCAACTCTTTTTTTTATTACATTATACAAACTCATTTAATTGCTTTTCTTTATACTCTGTATTCTCTCTCATCTTGCTTCTCACTTTCGGTCACTTCCATCACAGCAACCATGGAAACTTTTGCAAGCTATCAATATGAAGCTAGAAGCAAGCTAAAAACCATTACAATGATGGCAAGAAAAAGAAAACAAAAAGTGTGCAGTGGCTGAGATCTTCACTATGAGTGGTAAGATTTGGTGAAGTAAGCTCAGTTCCTCCATACCAAAAATGGAAGAAAGGATCTCGGTGAGAGGAAGAAGATCTCAAGGTTGGCTCGTTTCTGCTTTTAGGTTCACTCATCACAGAAGGTAGCTAGGGTGGCTACGTGAAGGAGGAAGCAAAAGTAGATCAGGAGGAGCTGTCATGCATCAAGAAGCATCAAGTGCTAGGAGTCCTTTTTGGGTGCAAGCAAGAAGGGATGGCACGAATTGATGCTTATTGGTGACCAAGGAAAAATCAGAGGTAATTGCATGTTGGATACAGCATTCGGTTTCTTCTCATCTCTCTCTGGCCGAACCGGTTTTGTGTGAAGAAGAAGTAGTTTAGCTTGGTTTTTGTTTCAACCGTGGAGTAAGGAGTAAGGAGTAAGGGGTAAGGGAGAACAGCCAAGGCTTGAAGTAAGGAGTAAGGAGTAAGGAGTAAGAGTGCAAGGCACAGAGTTCTCATAGCTACCTAAGCTAACAGATTTTCTTCTCCTTCAATGTATTCTGTTTTGTAATTTTCTTTATAAATTTGTCATATCTTGAATCTCATGGAAAAAGGCAAACAGTGAGGTTTGTATGAAAAAAAAGTCATAGAGCGGAAAAAGGCAGTGAGTGCAAAATTAAAAGAAAAAACCATAGATGTCCTTAGAGATCCTTTGTACATCTGTGTTGTGTATCATGATTCTGTGGGAATCCCCTTACAAGTTGGGTTAGCACTTAGCAGTTTGAAAATTTGGCTGTAACTAAGTCAAGTTCAGGATTGGGATTTAGATTCTAAACTTGTCCCAGATAGGAAGGGTAGTTCCTAGGGAGAATTGGTGTTTGTAATCAAGGATGATTATAGTGAAATTCCATCATTGTTGTGATGGAGATTGGATGTAGGCTGCATAGCACTTAGCAGCTGAACCATGATATATCTTGGTGTAATTCTTCTCCCTCATCTACTTCATTTCTGTCTTACTGCCCAGGAGATAAAACTGAAAAATATCTCGTGCTGGCTGACGAGATAAAAAGAAAAAATCTCGTGGCTAGAGACGAGACAAAAATAAAAAGGTCTCCAGAAATTGTTACAAAGATCAGCAAGCGATTTGAAGTAAAAAAGGGGCTAAAATTCAACCCCCTTCTCTTAGCCACTGAAAACCATCAAGTTTATTTAGCAAAATATTTGTGGAGTAACATACATAGGCCAACATGATAACTATCAAACAGAATTATGCAAAATAAATTGTCGGTTTCTTGAAGTTTACTATTATGGTTTGTTATTTTACATTCTCAATGTATAAAATCAATAAAAAAAATCCTTTTCAAAAATAAATATGTTAACAAGTGTGATGGGACAAGCGAGTATGGCAATTAATGAAAAAATATATGGCCTATACAGAGTTCTAAAATCACAAAATTCTTCTGGCACTCCTCCGCCGCAGCTTGCAAGGTTGCCTTACCTACAAGAAATGTTAGTTCCACACTCACATTTTCTGTTTCTCTTTCAAATTCTATCACTATCTTGGGTCTCACTTACTTAGTTTTCACTGGTTGTTATAGTGATCTCACCTTCAACTACCTTAACGACACAATTCCAAAGCAATGGAGTTCCTTGAATCTTGTCAACATGCAATTTCTTTCTCTCTCTCTTTTTCTCATTCCTTTAATTTGGTCTCTCATATTTTTCTTCGTTATATGAGGAAGATGAAATTGTCTTAGATGCACCAAGTTGAAGTTGGTGCATTGTGCACTAAGCTATTGAATAGTGTAAGAGTGATTTTGCGTTAAGGTGCAGGATGCAGATTTATACCATTGGATTACCTTGATGCATGATCTACCAAGTTCAATGCATCGTAGCATGGTCTGTGTAGAACATATGATTATAGCTATTTTTAGTGTGAAATGTTTCATTCAGTGCTTGACATTTCAATCATGGTTCATGTTTCATGATAATGTCTACTATTAGTTAGCTTATGATCTACACTTTTTCAAATATTGAAATGAGTTAGTATAATTTTGTAGGACACTAAGAGGGTGTAAATCTAATAATTTCTTCATTTCATCATTTTCATGTGCATGTTGTTTTAGTTTGAAGTTGTTAATTGTCTTTTGCTTTTCTTATGATGGTTCTGATATTAACTAATGTTCCCTTTCACCAGTTCTCTTTATGGAAATCGTGTAACAGGTTCAATCCCAAAGGAACTAGGAAATATAACAACTCTCAAAAGTTTGTAAGTTTCTGGTTTTCCAACATATTATTTCTGTTCCAGTGGAAATTGTTGGGAGCTACTTAAAGTTTATTGAAACATTGTAAGCCCTTTACAATTGTTACTATTATTATTTCGGAAAATCAATGTGTTATCATTTTATTATTTATTTTACTGATTGGTTTCTACTTCTAAAGTTTCAAATATATGGTTTGTTCTTTGACTGATTGGTTTTTCACTTCTTACTTCTAATAATTTCACTACCCTGAAGAACATGTGAGCTTCCTTATTTTTTTCTTCTGCCTATTTTGTTTCCCTAGGCCATATGTTATTCTAGTATCTAGTTTAGACAGTGTGAGAAATTTTTCCCTTTTGCTTTGTGATCGTCAACTTCTTTTCTATTGTTTTATTCATTATTGTCAACTTTTCACGAGTCAAAGTTGTTTTTTTTCCCCTAAAAAAAAATATAGGATAATCCAAGGTTGCCGCTTCAGTGGTCCAATTCCTTCAGAAATTTCACTTATGAAGAACCTTAGTGACTTGTAAGTATAAGTTGTTTATTTTTGCCGGCTTTTGAAAGCAAGTTCATTTTAAGAAAAGAAAAAAAACAAACAAAAAACAAAGAACTTTTCTGACCATGTTTAGACTATGATATATGCAGGAGAATTAGTGACTTGAATGGATCCGATTCACCTTTTTCCCCAACTTGATAAAATAACAAATTTGCAAACACTCAGTACTATTTCACTCTGAGTCAATTTCTTTGCAAAGAAAATTTTTCAGCTATTTAAATTAAGAAGTGATAATCGTGCCTCGTTGCTTTTGTAATATTGGAGAACGGAGAATTAGTATTGTATGTCAGAATGTTGAGGAGTTGGCGAGTTGCAATATTATTGGAGCATTGCTGAAAATCTTGGGAGGGTTAAGAGTCAAATTCATCTTTAAAAGATAAGATATTTTTTAAATTTGTTTTTTAAAGATTTTTTTTAATCAAATTAGTTCATCAAAGATTACAAATTAATCATATATGTCCTTTAGTTACTCTACTCACAATTTTTTAACTGATAACATACATAACACATAACATATTCAATTAGACATTTGATTAAATATATTTACAAAAATCTATTAATTTAATCATTAGGTCATATTAGTCACCAAAAAAACACACTAACAGTACTTACTCTAAAATATTATTATATTAAATTTTTTTAATTTTATAAAAGTAATCTGTTATTTTTTTTAGACAAGTAAACTTTAAAAATATAATGAAAAGATTTATATGTGTTATTTTTTTAATATTAAAAGACTTCAATACAATACAATTTTTTTAAAGATAAAAATATGGATACTAAAATTTTTAGATAAAGTACTTGGATAAACTAAATGTAGTCAAATATTACATGTATCACCTAAATCAGAATTTGATATGTATATATCTCAGAAATTTTTTTATGTAAATCGAATTAGAGTAATTTGAATTACAAATTTTAGTAGTAATTCGAATTAGGCTACATAGATTTACTGGGGGTTTTGATTTCAACTAAATCGAATTAGGCTATTTAAATTTACACTCTTCATGTAAATCGAAGCAGATTTGTACAAATTTAGTGTATTTCATAGTGGATCGATGTAGCTTAATTCGATTTACCTTGTTGGAGACTAACATGCATAAATCGAATTAGGGTAGACAGATTAAGCGAAATATTTTTCTATAAAAATAATTGAATACGTGCTTAGAGGTGAAAATTATTTTCTATAATATTTTTTAAGAAAAAATAATAATATTTAAAGAATAAATTGAATACGTGTTCACATTGAAATAACATTGAATATTATATTATTAAGGTTTTGCTTTAATTATTTAAATATTAAATTTTATAATTTAACATTTTTATTCTACTTAAATTATCATTGTTAAGCTATGGAAAAAAATGAATACTTAAATATAAAATTGAAATTAATATCCAAAAACAATAATAAAAAGTACAACCAATTAAAAGAATACTTAAAAATTTCATAAAAAAATTTATGCTTATCCAATATTATTATTATTATTATTATTATTATTATTATTATTATTATTAAATGGTGATGTTTACTTCTAAGTAAATACGAGATAAGGGTTAACGATTCATTTGGATTTTACTATCTCAAATCTATAAAGATAAGGGTTAAAAATATTATTAACGTTGGAGCGTGCCCAGCTTCCGTTGCAACTCGTCCAACCTCCGTTGCACCGCTCCCAGCCAATGTTGCACCGCGCCCAGCCTCCGTTGCAACGTACCTAGCCCCCGTTGCAACGAGCCCAGCCAACCTTGCAACGAGCCCAGCCTCCGTTGCAACTCCCCCAGCCCACGTTGCAACGCGCCCGTCTCTGTTGCAACGCCCGACCCCCAGCCAACGTTGCAAAGCCCTCGCCAACGTTGCAATGCGTCCAGCCTCCGTTGCAACACCTCCAGCCAACGTTACACTACCCCCAGTCTCCGTTGCACTGCGCCTAGCCTCCGTTGCAACACCCCCAACCAACGTGGCAACAAGCCCTGCCACCATTGTAACGCCCCATGCCTCTGTTGCATCGCCCCCAGCCAACGTTGCAACGCGTCCAGCCTATGTTCGAGCCCAGCTTCCGTTGCAAGCACCATGCCTCCGTTGTAATGCTCCCAGCCAACGTTGCAACGCGCCCAGCCTCTGTTGCACCACCCCCAGCCAACATTGTAACACGCCCAACCTCCGTTACAAGGCACCCAGCCTCCGTTGCAACGCGCCCAGCCTCCGTTGCAATTTCCCCAGCCAACGTTGCACCGTCCTGAGCCTCTGTTGCATCACACCCAACTTTCGTTGTGACACCCCCAGCCAACGTTGCAACGAGCCTGTCACCGTTACAACGCACCTTACCTCCGTTACAAATAATAATAATAATAATGATCATTCTTTTTTTTTGAAATATCTTATTATAATAAAAATTATTTAAAAATCCTAATAGATTTTGAACTCAAAGTATTATAAAATTTAATTTAATTACTTTTAGAAAAATATTTTCCTCTAAATAAAATAATAAATTATGAATAATTTATTATTTAATTTGTTCAAAAACTCGGGGTGTTATATCCCACCCACTTTACAAAAATTCTTGCCCTCGAAAATTATTATATTGGAACAAGTTCGAACCTAAATCAAAGAAAAATAGGATTCATGAAGAGAAATATGCGCAGTATCGAAGATAATATTCGAAAGAAGTCAGGTAGGCAATTAGATTTACTGGCAAATAAAGGTACACAAGAACGATAAAGAAATGGTCGAAAAATAATAATATCACATTCTGAGAAAATCCAAGGAAGAGAATTACAATGAAGATAATGAAAGAAGAGATGGTACGAGTTCGTGTAGCACAAATAAAGAGAATACGTCGAAATGAATCCTTAAAATGCAACTTCTAACGTTCCTAAACCCCGTGGTTCGCATAACCTATTATTTCTATCTCGTCTATGATAATCCATTAGTGTTTCCGTATACAAAAGTCATCAGTATTAAGTTGGCTAGACCTAATACCATGAGAAATGCAATAGTCGACTAACAGCATTAATCAATAGACAATCATGCATCTGAAACTCAAATTCTTGTCATTAGGACAAGTCCTATTGCATGACAACACTCAGAGTATGCAATGAAGCATAGTCAGTCCATTCCCAAGGCTCTAATAAGAACGAACTGCTATGATACCATAATGTAACACCCTAACTTTTTGCACCTCATAACCGTACTAAAAGTCTGTGCGCTAGTCAACTCTTAACCTTTTTATCTTATACTAATTCTATTTAATATTGAATCTTCGGGAATACAAGATAGAATTTTAATCAAGAAAACAAAAAGTCTTTACTTGAAACCTCTTAATCACAAAATATGTTTATTCACATAGCAATATATACATAAACTTATTCCAAAATTTTCAAATACAAGTCCTATCCCTCTGAAATTCAAGGTCAATAAATGGCGAGGGAAAAACCCAAGACTACACCAAATACAGGAGATACGGATACGTATGTACATAAAGCTCTGATGTTCAGTCGCAGCTCCGCGCCAAGGATTCCTAAACCTACTGCTGAAAGGGAAATCTGTAGGGGAGTGAGAATGTCGTCCTCGCATGTTTTCAGTAGGGTAAGTAAATGCCATAAGAATATAGAATAAAATACAAAAAGTTAATTCACGTCCCAAAAATAGTTTTCTCTATTAAATCCTTAAAATTTTTCCTAGATCTTACTTAAAACTGTTTAAAGCCTTTTCTTTAAATCACACTACTTAAACAAAGTCTCTGCCACGTTCACAGTTCACCAGCCACAAGCAGCATTCATTAATACATACTAAGTTTGCAGCATCAACAAAATATCCAATTAAGCACACAAGTAAGTCATTACGGCAAACAACACAATCACAGGAAAATTGAATAAACAACCACAATCAAATACAAGTGCGCAAATAATATGATGCATGTCTCTCCTAAGCAGGCCATGAGCTCATGTGTCGGTTTCCTACCCGCTCCCGACATTATCCGGGCACTAGTCCCAAATATAGCTTTCCAGATGCATACAATGTGCTTATAAGTCTTACGGCTAGGCCACATACAGTGTGACTTTCAAATGTTTTTCAATGTGCTTACATCTGAAAAACAGTTCTCAGTGTGTGGGCGTCCCCACTATACATTTGGCACTAAGGCCCAAACAAAGTCGCATCTGCTCTCCTGTGACAGACAATCTCTTAAAGCTTTTTCTTTATCCTTGCCCTCTGCTCTCCTATGGCAGTGTCATGGCCTGAACCAAGCCATGACTGGCGCTCAAGGGACAAGTCCCTCAGCAAGCCAAATGACCAAATTTTCAGAAAAACGGATAGACCTTTCTCTGTTTCTAGGACCTTACCAACATAAATATTAACTCCCTGTATCAATAATAAACATCCATTTCCAAAGACAACAACAACAACATATTCCAACTATATCCACAACCAAATATATCCAAAATACGCATCATATATATAACAAGTTGATAACTAGAGTATATAGTTAAATCCATAAGTCTTACATAACTAACTTATAATTACTATCTAAACAGTTCAAGATTTAAAATAACATAACCCACACGAGGATCCCGCCTGTGACATATGAAACATTGATATAATTTAAATTTTGAGCAAAGATTCCATTACATAATTACTTAGCCCTTGGAAAGAAGAAGGGCTCACCAAAATGACTAAGATCTACTGAGGGGCAGGTGGAATGGAACCTGGAATGACTCCTGTATCTGAAAAATATGGGAATATAATAGGGTGAGTTTTGCAACTCAGTGAGCAAACATTACATTTATAACCCATACGAGACAATACAGAGTTTACCTTAAAAATTATATTTCTTTTTAGAGATGAAAAATTTATATTAATTAATTATGCAAACAAATAGATAAGTAGTTAAGCGGATGAACTGAAATGGGAGTTCTCATTCCAGAAGTCAAATCAAATCAAATATTACACACCTAGGGTGGCTCCACCTCTAAAGGTAGCCCTTTCCTCTAGTGTGTCCGTACGGTATAACAGATCCAACGTGTGGCCTACACGTTAGGCTAGCAACGCCCCTACTAGCTGAGGTCTGAGCCAGATGCATCTAGGTTAACGTCATAACCGCCGTTAACTACGGTTTTCTAGTCAGAGTCTCCCAAACCAATCCAAACCAAATCACTTATAAAAATCTCTAATGTTTATAACATACTACCAAATTCCATAGCAAATCAATATATATACAAGAGTGCATACTAAAATTTAATTAAAATTTAAATAAGTCAAATAAGAAAATATTTATACTTTACAAAATATATAAATATCGTCTCGTGTGTATTTTTATAAAATTGTAAGTTTCACAAATCAATATTTATTTTCAAAAATTCAAAAATCACAATATTAAAATATTTTCAAACTCCAAAATTAATGATTCAACATAGATATTGATAATAATATATTTAAAAATAATTATAGATATAATATCCACTCACAACTTGATTCCAAAGAACCAGAAGCAACTCTGAACGCGTCAACGAGCTACCAAATGATGTCCAATAACTCTACAACTCTAGAAATATGACAATGATGATATTTGTGAGCTACTAATATTGTCAATTAACATAATCTTACTCACATTGACAAAAGTCCCAAATTTTCTAACCCTAATTAGGATTTTACTATACCCACAAGTATAGGGATGCTAAAAATTTGAGATATAGCTAATTATTGAGTCAAAGAGTTACCTTGAAGCCTCAATAATAACCGAAACTCAAAAGTTGAATACTTTCTTCACTAAATAGGTTGAAGCTCCATGATTTAGGATTGTGATAAAAGAAATTTAAATGAATAAAATAAAGAAGAGAAGAGAAGGAGAAGGAAGTAAAATGAAAGAAGTGGATTTAATGATAGTGTATGATTTCAAGAAGAAGAGATGAGAAGATGGAAAGGGAGAAGAAGTAGAAGAAGAAGAAGAAATAAAATTGAAAAAAGGGATAAGGTTTCGGGTGAAAGAAATAAGTGAGGTTGGGGAGGGGGGTGAGTCACGTGACTCACTAAGCCCCTCTTTTTCTTTCTTTTTTTTTCCCTCTCTCTTTGGTTATAACAGGCAGAGACCCTTTTAGTTAATTTACTCTTTTAATCTTTGTTCTCTGTTCTCTTCTGGCAGAGATTCTTTTAATTATCTTTATTTCCTTTACTTTTCATTCTTCTTCTTTTCTTTCTCATTAAACCGAATTCAAATCATAATTTAAAGCGAAATCTCTTCTCAAAAAATTGAATTTAAAACATTAGAATTTTCTTAATAAATCGAATTGAAAACAAAGACTCTTTTCATAATAAATCGAAATCAAATAATATTCTTAAATAAGATTTGCTTTTAAATAACGCTTTAAACAAAATCTTAGAGTTTTATAAAAATTTGGCAGCATTTCCTCTAAAATTCGGACTATACCACCTTTTCAGGGTCCCAACCAAACAATCTCTCAACTATTTCAAATATCAAATCTTTTTCAATAATCAAACCATTTTTAAATATCTAATAATTTTCAAATATCAAATCGTTTTCTTTAAAACTAAGCCTCTTTTTGTTTCAATAAATTTAGCTCTCTTTCAAATCTTTTGCTATTAAAACCAAAGAAAAAAGCGACACATTCATTCAAACTTTGCAAAACCTCCGGATTATGTTCTTTTTACATTTAACATTAACCAAAGCCACCTTTTATAACAATATGGTTAAATTTTAGTAGGATTAAATAAGTGTTTTAAATTTGTTTAGTTAATTAATATTATATTAATATAAAATAAATTTAATTAATTATTTTAAATTACTTATTTGACCATACAAAAATTTTAGTCGTATATATCATCTTATTATGAGAA
>NC_029778.3:74898991-74916161 GCF_000817695.3 Arachis duranensis | reverse complement strand
ATAAAATTGTTAATAAAATAACGAAATAATAAAAATAATTAATTTATAACTTTTAAAAGATTAATTTAATTAATAAAATCGTTTAGAATCAAATTTAGAAAATGATCTAACTTTTAAAAAGAACGTGATCATTAATTCTTAGAGATATAAATAGTCAAATTAATTTAAAAAAATTATTTATTTTTTAAATTAGTCTTTCAAATTTTTTTTAGTTCAATTTGTCTTTTAAAGATTTTAATTTAGTCATTTTAGTCTTTTCATCACTTTCGTTGCTAACGAGTAACGCGTCAAAGTTTATTGATGTGACACATTAATTGATATCATAATATACATATAGTAATCCTAATTGATGATTAATATGATAAGTTTATGAAATTAGATCAAATAAATCTCAAATTAAAAATTTTAATGTCTCAAGTTTTTTCCTCAATTAAATTTTAATTTGATCTTATTTTATAAATCTATGTATGTATCTTAGTATCACTTAACATGCCATATTAACAAATTTTAGTATTGTCAATAAAAAAAATAACAGAAAAATTAACGCGATTAATTTAAAATTTTTGAAAGACGAATTTGATTAAAAAAATATTTCAAAAATCAATTTAAAAAATAAATAATTTTTTTAAAAATAAATTTGGCCATTTACCTTGACTTAATAATATTAGTAATATATATAAAAAATAATGCTATAAGTCTACAATTATTCAGCCATCACTGTCTGTCCTCCGTAACCCAAGATAAAACAAAAAAAAATTAAATAATGTCTGCTTCTTCAATAACAATAAGCATGTCTTGGTCAAATTTCCTTTGCATTCTTCTTAATTTAATTACTTCATTCATTTAATCTCTTTTTTTTCAAGTATCATCAACGAAATTTCCCCACACTTGAAAGCATGAAACTCGTAACTCTCTTCTTCTTCTTCTCTCTCTCGCTTCTTATTGCATCCTCATTTGTTTCTGCAGCCACTCTACAACAACAGGAAGGTGACATTTACATATTTGCTCTTTCATAATAATTAAGTTAATGATGATGAGTGTGATTTGTGATGAAAAATTGAAATTGTGAATCAGTGCAAGTTCTGAAGGAGATAGGGAACACACTTGGGAAGAAAGATTGGGACTTCAGCGTAGATCCATGTAGTGGAGAACGAAACTGGTCTTCCCCTGCTTCCAAATCTTACTCGACACTAAATGCTGTCACTTGTGATTGTTCTTTCTCTAATAACAATCTCTGCCATGTTGTTGGCATGTGAGTTTCATACTTCTACTAATTTCATAATCTATGATTAGATACTTATGTGATATATAATATATAGAGTTTAATTTCACGCTTTAAGCATGGTGTGAACTATGAACTAAATATAAGTGATTTCTATAACTAGCTTAGAAGCTTTTATATTTTGTGTGTTAAAATTAAACTCTTAAAAATTTTCAAAATTAAATTATGCTACTTTTATAAAAATTTAATTTTTGTAAAAGATTAAAAGAAATAAGAGTTTAATGTTGGTAGTTATTTTTGTTAACAGTTTTTTTATGCCCTAATAAATGTTTTACACTCACAATGCATTAACATTAAATTTAATAAATAATTAAATAACATTAAATTCTAGGATCGAGTAAAGTCCCAAATCCTAAACATTCTTATTCTTATTCTACCCTTAAGAATAAGAATGTTCATGGATCGAATCCAATCCGCATATTTGCGGTATTTATTCGAATCCAATCCAAAAATTACGAATATCGATTGGATTCGCAAGGTTATCGGATCAGATCGGATCCGCAAGGTTATCGGATCAGATTGTGGATTTTATGTAGCATATTCGCAGATCCACAAAAATAAATAAATAAAAGAGTAAATATTCTTTTTATGTTTTATTTCAACTAAGAGAAAATTATTCTAAAAGACTGTTAGGAAGATTTAATTATTAAAAAAAACTTTTAATACTAAAATTATTAAGAAGGACCAAATCTTTTTATAATATTTAAGAAAACAAATCAAATCTTTTTATAAGGAGATAAATATATCTTTAATTATTTTTTATAATCTTTATGTTAATAATTTTATTTATCTTAAAATTTAAGTAATTAATCCTAAATTTTTAATTTTAAATCTTAAATTACATAACAAAACTCTAAAGTAAACTAATGTCAGTGTTCCGAGGGTTACCTGAAACTAAAGGTTGATCTCGGATGAGATCTCCTGATGAGGTCGGAGCGGTTGTGTCCGACTTGCTAAACCTAGTGGTGCTACTAGTCCTTGGTCACCGAAGTGTGGTGGTACCTGCAAGAGACTCCGATGCTTAAGTTAGTACATGCTTTAGGCAGGTTGTTTTGTAGAATATATTTATCTTCTTATAAAAAGATTTGGTTCTTCTTCTTAAATATTATAAAAAGATTTGGTCCTTCTTAATAATTTTGGTATTAACGGCCCCTTTTTAATAATTAAGTCTTCCTAGCGGTCTTTTAGAATAATTTCCCCAATAAAATAATACAACATATATTTTTATTATTTAAGAAAAGTATGTTTAATAATATTTTAAGAGTAAACATATTTAAAAGAGTAGAAAAATAGTATTTTATTGATTTTTTTAAATAAAAATAAGTTTTTTAAAAGATTTATATATTTTGCGGATATATTCGAGATCCGATCCGCAAATTTACGGATCGGATCGGATCCAAGATTAAAAATCGCCGATATTGAATTCGATAATTTTAGTGCAGATCGGATAGAGATTTTGGCCATATCCGATCCGATCCAGTTCGCCCCTGCTTAAGAAAAATGCTAATACTCATAGGAATTAACCACCATGATAATGACTATCCAAAAATTGTGTATAATAAACTGTCAATTTTCTTGAATTTTAGTGGTGTGAATGATTAATTATTTTATACTCTGAGCGTATAAAAAGTATTACTAAAATATTAATACTGTTATCATTTTAGTTAATTTTTCTCTTTTTAGACACCAAAAAAAATATGTTTTGGTTATAAGGAATACGTTAACAAATGTGGTGAGAGTGTGACAATTGTTGTGTTGATGAATGAGATTTATCCTATACAGAGTTCTAAAAAAACAAAATCTAACTGGCACTCTTCCTCCGGAGTTTGCAAAGTTGCCTTACCTGCAAGAAATGTAAGCAACCACAAAACACATTCTTTCCTCTCTTTCACCACTATCTTCACTCTCACTTACTTGGTATTCTCTCTGTTACAGTGATCTCACTCGCAACTATCTTAACGGCACAATCCCAAAGCAATGGAGTTCCTTGAATGTTGTTAACATGTAATCTCTTTCTCTTTCTCTCTACCTTTACGGAAAACATAAGATTATAGGGATTGTAATGAATCAACTGGATTGAATTATCTGGCCAACATGTGTGGTTTAATCATATCACTGGTAATATTGCATTCCAAAGTGATTGATGTACATTTGAAGTGGAATTCTAGCAATGCCAAAAGTTTATGATTCACATAAATCTGTCATGTTTCTTTTCTTTCCCTCTCACTCTTGTACATTCGTTAATCAATGTATTTATATACAAGTATTAAGATATAGAGTAATAGCCCAAATAAGTCCCCGAAAATTTTTAGTTGGACACTTTAATCCTCAACAAATTTTAATCATCAAATTAGTTCCTAACCTTTTATTTTGGGACTGATTTTTCTAATGAATAAAAGTTTGGAGACTAATTTGATGATTAAAATTGGTTTAAGACTAAAGTGTGCGACTAAAAATTTTTTAGGGATTGATTTGGAATATTATTCTAAAATGTATTAATACAGGGGCATACCAAATTTTGAGAAACAATGAAGGAGTATCTCCCTTGGGATTTAATGTTTCAAGTGCAATCTTCAATCCTACTTTGGAAAATGGATTTTGTAGACCATATACAGAAATTAAGACATGATAGTTTAAGTTTGAATAAGTATAGATTTCTGTAACGCAAATGTTAAACATAATGTCCATAGATTGCTGAATTCTGGACTTATAAAAACTGCAATCATCACATATTTCTTAAATTGTGGCAGTTCCCTTTTTGGAAATCGAATAACAGGCTCAATTCCAAAGGAGCTGGGAAACATAACTACCCTGAAAAGTTTGTAAGTTATTTATTGGTCATGCTAGAGTTTCCTCCCACAGAAGTTTCATGAAAATTTCTGAATTAATTTGAAAATTGTATAGGTCCTTGGAGTTCAATCAACTCTCTGGAGAGCTTCCTCCTGAGCTTGGGAATCTTTTGCAGCTTGAAAGATTGTAAGCCCTTTGTAAACACTTATCTTTTTGGAGAGCTCTCATGGCAAGGGCATTAGTCATTATAGTCAGCAATAGAAAAACTTATCCATTATGCAAGATTCAAAAATCGTAATTATGTGTATTTCAAAAGTTACATGGCATGCTTTTCATTTTGGTACTTTATCAAAGTTTGTATAATCGTTGTTGCGAAATTGATTGCCAAGTTCACTAATTGCTATAAACATAGTAGCTAAAATATCTATTTAACTATTAAAATATTTCGATATTACAATTTTAAATGAGTCAATCGATTTTACAAAATATTTACTAGGTCCGGTGATTTGACAATTTAAATCTTGTTTTATAAAATCCATAAGTGTTGACATTTTTCCATTCTAGACTTTGCTCAAAATTTTATTTTATTTTATTTTTTTAGGCATGTTAGCTCCAACTCTTTTACTGGGAATTTACCCACTACACTTGCGAGGCTCAGTAAATTGAATTACGTGTAAGTGTCTATATCTCTCTACTCATTCCTTTTGCATCCCCTTATACTGTAGTTTAATTTCATTAGTAATGTATCTTTGTTGATCACTCTCTTATTCTTCAGTCGACTCAGTGATAATCAATTTTCTGGAGCAATACCCAATTTTATTCAGAGCTGGACAAGTCTTCAGAGGCTGTGTGAATCTTTGATTTCTCCTGTGAAATTTGAGCCTTACGTTGTTACTTTTTTTTCTAATTACACATTATCAATTGGTTTACCAAAGGAATGGTTCTTATAATTATGCCAGGGTGATCCATGGGAGTGGTATGAGTGGACCAATTCCTTCTGGAATTTCATTTCTGAAAAACCTTACTGACTTGTAAGCATGGTGTTTTGAATTGTAGCCACCAATGCTTGAAAATTCAGAACTGCTTAGGTGTTGTGTTTTCAACATGCTTAAAACATGCTTTGCAGGAGAATCAGCGACTTGAAAGGACCAGATTCTTATTTTCCACCACTCCGTAACTTGACAAATTTGGAAACACTGTGAGTTTAATGCTTGCAAATGCCTCACTAAGAAATGCTCTTAGCAATGGGAAAAAGTTGATAGCAATGCCTTTTTGATCCTCAATTGTTGAATTGTTTCCAGAGTACTGAGAAGTTGCAATCTTATAGGATCGATTCCTGAATATCTTGGAAATGTAACTAATTTAAACTCGTTGTAAGTGATGCTTTATTCTTTTCAATTTTTTTTGTTTTTTTGTTGGCCTTCTAACTTGGAAGTTTCATGCACTGAATGTATTTTTCTTGCATATTGTACTCGTTTATTAGATAAAGTGCATCGACACGTTTCCTCTGATCAGTCTTTTGATTACATTGTAGGAATTAAACATTTTCATGTTGATTTTTTTATTTCTTTACTCTTTTAAATAATACTTGTTCTGGACATCGTTTCATTTTCAGAGACCTCAGTTTTAACAAATTAAGTGGAAGTATCCCAAACTCCCTCCGTGTCCCAGAGAACATGAATATACTGTAAGAAATCTTTTTAATTTTGTTGTTTTTTATTACACTGAAAATGAGGACGCATGATTTTTTATAGTTTGCTTGTGCTATTCAATTTCCTCTAGCAGCTAAGATTCATTAGGATTTATAGTTGACCTACAATTATTACTATAAAATCCGGCAAAAATTGTAATAATCAAAAGAATATATAAATTTGATGTTTACAGTGGTTATTAAAAAATTGCATCAGTCAATAAATACCATTTTATTTTCATTACTTGTATAATCCAAGTATCAAAGTTCTAGCTTTAACATTGAACTGGCACTAAAACAAAACCTAAAGCTGATTGGATTCATAGAGATTCCTGCTCAACCTAGTTTAAGTAGATCAAAACAATGTTAACTTGTTTGCAACAAGACAGCAAGCATTTTATACATATGCATTGACTTGTGTAAAAGCACAATGCACATACTCCAAAAGATAAAATATTATGTTTTCATTGAAAATTATGTTCTCATTTCATGTCAAGGAGCATATGCTTTCAAAATGTCATTGATTAAACTCATCTTATCAAAATAAGTATTGATATTGCGAACTAAGATAAATTAAAGGATCCTAGGGGAAGATCCAAATTATTGAGGAAATAGGATTTTATTTACTAGTTTCAATATTGTGGTTATTCATCAATTTGTATAAATTGACTTCTTGATAATGTTTTTACCTAGGTACTTAACTGGAAACTTTTTCATTGGACCACTGCCAAATTGGATTGCTAACCCAGACTACACGTGAGCAATTCTGCATTACTTTTATGATTTCTTGCATTAAATTAAATGTTTCGCTTAGTACATTATTCTTAGGATTCTTCTGTGCTACCAAGTTCTCCATGCAGTGTTTTTAGTCCATCTTTGATTCTAAATCAGTTCATATATATACAGGGATCTTTCGTATAACAACTTCAGCATCGAAAAGCCAGAGCAGTTGACATGTCAACAAGGAACTGTGTAAGAACCATTTCATCTTCATACCTTTCATGTGTTTGTCAATTCTAGAAATTTATCTGAGACTTGACCATTTCTTAATGTGCCTCAGAAACCTATTTGCATCAGCTTTGAATGGAAATAACTCGTAAGCGTATACTACTTATGCTAGATTATTTTTTCGATACTCATGCATATAGCTTGAACTGATGCTATTATGCTCACTTTTTATGCCAATCTATATTTTCATAGGGGAACTTATCCATGTCTGGGGATCACCAGCTGTCCTAAACGTAAGTTGATTTGTTATCGACCCTCACCTCATTGTTTACAATATAGAGTTGTAGAAGTCTTCTCACATGTAATAATATGATTGATAGTTGGGATGGATTTATAGTTACTCAAATGATTAGAAAGTGCTAAGTCAAAAAGTAATTGTTTCTTAACATGTTAAATTGTAAATGGATATTTTTTACTGCCAAAATATTCTCTAGAACCTGTTTATTGTGCTTGCTTCCTTTAATTGACTTTTTGCATATTTAATTTCCAGCTTCATACTCTCTCCATATAAATTGTGGTGGGAAGATCATAACTTATAATGGAAACATTACATATGATGAAGATTCACAAGAAGCTGGACCAGCAAAATCTCTTCGTAGTGGATCAAACTGGGCAGTTAGCAACACCGGTCACTTCTTTGATAGTGGTATTTCAGACTATTATACATGGTCTAACATGTCTAAGCTTGCTATGAACAATGCCGAACTGTACATGGATGCACGTGTTTCGGCGCTTTCTCTTACATATTATGGGTATTGCATGGGAAATGGAAGCTACACTGTAAATCTCCATTTTGCAGAGATAATGTTTACTGATGATCAAACATATAGTAGCCTTGGAAGGCGTGTATTTGACATATATATTCAGGTTCGTGGTTTCGTCAGTTCAACTTTTCCAACAACATGTATGAGCAATACCTTCTGGTGTATATAGTTTTTTAACTAAATCTGATTTTTAACAGGATGATACAAAGTAGTCAGTTGTCTCAGTTCTTTGATTTGATTTGTTAGATTTACTAAATTATTACTCGAAATCAATTTCTAGACTAAAATATAGAGTTGTGCACAACATCATCTATGTGTATTTGGATTGAAGTATTGCAGAGGAAGTTGTTGCTAAAGGATTTCGATATTGCAAAAGAAGCAGGAGGAGTCAGGAAGCCCATCATAAAAAATTTTACAGCTATTGTGACCAGTGGTACCTTGGAGATCCGCTTACAATGGGCCGGGAAAGGGACAACTGCCATTCCATTTGGATCAGTATATGGTCCTCTTATATCAGCTATATCTGTCAATCCAGGTTACTTCTTCTTTTCTTTAGTTTCCTTTTTGTTTTTTCTGCCTTGACTTTCATCATCTAATGTTATGTATTTTATCATAATCTGGCAGACTTTACACCCCCACTGGAAGAAGAAAGTAACAAAAAAGGAAGTGGCATAGCTGTGGGGGCTATCATTGGAATTGTATTGGCTGGAGCACTTGTTATTGTCATGGCATTTGGTATAGCTTGGTGGAGAGGATGTTTACGACAAAAAGGTTCATTATATAGAGGTAAGAACTAAGATGCTACTATAGGGTGCTACTCTATCTAATAGTAAATATTAATTTTCAAACAAGAACTTGATATGAATTTGCTTGCATAAATGCTGATTAATTATCTTGTCAACTCCTAAACGCAAATATATGGATTGTCTTTTCATTTATGCTAATATTCTTAGAATAATGACCATTCTGCCATATGCAATAACTAAGTTTCCGAAAACGGATATCTTAATTCACTTTTCATTCTCCTCTTGTTTGGCTTCAACTAACAGACCTACAGGGTTTGGATCTAAAAACTGGCATATTTACCTTAAGGCAAATCAAAGCAGCAACAAACAACTTTAGTGTTGCCTGCAAGATTGGAGAAGGAGGGTTCGGTCCAGTATATAAGGTATTGTGGAAAATAAGTGAATTTATTTTTTAGAACCTGAATCAATATCATTGTTTCTTTTATAGTTTCTACTGCACTAAAAAAATAGTTACAATCATTTGGAAATGCAGGGTATTCTTCCAGATGGCACAGCAATAGCAGTTAAACAGCTTTCTTCTAGATCGAAGCAGGGGAATCGTGAGTTCACAAATGAGATTGGCATGATTTCTGCTTTGCAACACCCGTGTCTAGTTAAGCTCTATGGCTGTTGTATGGAGGGAGATCAAATGTTGTTGATATATGAATATATGGAAAACAACAGCCTTGCCAGTGCTCTGTGGGGTAATGTTTCTTTACTCTCTATATTTGAGTTTGGTATCTCTTTCGTTAATAAGCTAAAATGTTGTATACAAAATAGACATACTGATTATTTGGCTTTGTTATCTAATTTCGGTGACAATTGCAATCAAGGCAAAGAGAAAACTCAATTGAAATTGGACTGGTCAACAAGGCGCAAGATTTGTATAGGCGTTGCTAAAGGCTTGGCTTACCTCCATGGAGAGTCAAGATTAAAAATAGTTCATAGGGACATCAAGGCTACTAATGTGTTGCTGGATAAAGATCTAAACCCAAAAATATCGGATTTCGGTTTGGCCAAGCTTGATGAAGAGGGTCAAACACACATAAGCACTAAAGTGGCTGGCACTTAGTGAGTTCTCCTTTTTTTTTCTTAAAGCATTTAGCAAGATGTATTGTGTATTTTTCGAAGTTTTACATAGTAAGCCAGCATAGAAACTTCTTTTAGTTCTTTATGACTTATGAATTTGAAAAATGTATCTACATTGTTACTGAATGTATGAATGTTCTATGTTGCAGTGGATATATGGCACCCGAATATGCAATGCGTGGTTATTTGACGGACAAAGCAGATGTGTATAGTTTCGGAATTGTTGCCTTGGAAATAGTTAGCGGCAAAAGCAACAACATGGGCTGGCAAAAGGAAGAATGCTTCTCTCTTTTTGACTGGGTAACTTATCCTCTCATATCTCCTGCGTTTGTTTCAATCTGAATGATTGTCCTTTTAGAATATATACAAAGATTATGATTGTTATTTTAGAGTTTCTTTAAACTCTTTCATTCAATTTTTCAGGTATTGTGACTTTTGTGAGAAATTCGTTCATGCTCCTAGAACACATTAATTCTTACTCTAAAATTCACATGTCACAACTGCTCATTGTTTAATTTTGATACAACCTTTTTACTATTATGAATTAAAATGAGTGATTGTAAATGTTTCTAGAACACGCATAAAATGTGCTCTAGTAGCATGCAAGAATTTCTTGACTTTACTAAAATCTTCAGTGTCTAAGTGCTTCTTGCTCAACTATACCGGTTCCCTACTTTATTTCAAAACAATTTTAGAGATATCTTAGTCCCTTAGATTCAATCAATTTTAGTTTTAATTTATTTTATTTGCATATTGATGACAAGAATTAACTACAATCTATAATTTGTTTTCACAGGCTCTTCTCTTGAAAGAGAAAGGTGATCTAATGGACCTAGTTGATGAGAAGTTGGGTTCACACTACAAAAAAGATGAAGCAATGCTCATCATCAACGTGGCTCTTCTCTGCACAAATACCTCTCCATTGAACCGACCAACCATGTCGTCAGTGGTAAGCATGCTCGAAGGCAAAACCGCTGTACAAGAAGTGGTGCCGGACACGACGCAGGTATTTGGCGAGAAAAAGTTAGAGATGATCCGAGAGTATTACCAACAGAAGGGGAAAGATAAGATTCCAGACACTGAAGAAGTGAGCACATCAACTAATGAAACTGCTGCATTTGTGGCTAATTCAAAAGACAATTCAATCAACATGGATTCTTCTTATTGGGAAAGAAGTGGTAGATGATCCAAAAATATCTCCATATATATTCTTTCATATTACTTGTAAGCCAACCAAAGTGGAAATATCTGCCCAGAAATTTGTATTTATAGTTTACAACTTTGCACAAGGTTTTGTAGACTTCAAGGATCAGGAGTCTGCTGCTAAATGTAATAGCATTAGGTTTGAGGCAAAATGAGGCCACATATAGCTAAGAAAAATAAGCATTAACATTTAGGAATGCATATTTTTTCCCCAAAATAAAAAATATCTCAACAAGGTATGTACTAGAATCTGCAGATTATTAAATAACTTGTTTGCGAGCACGAAATAAGTTTTATAGTATCATTATATTTAATAATTTTAAATCTTGAAACAAACATGCTTTAATATACAGTCTGAAATTGATATTCCTTTCATGTGAACGGTCCATATGAGTGATTTAAGGGTTCAATTGCTATTACCTCTGGTTTATAATGTTAGATTGGTCATTTGCACGCTAATTAAGAAACTTAAAATCAAGATCTTATGATGTGACGTGGTCATTACTGCCATAAATATTTTCTTACGGTTGTAGATGGAAAGAGTAGATATTTGAGAGTGAATCTTCTCAAATTTTTTTTAATCGTTTGGTCAACTACTTAACTGTGATCACTTATTTCATATTTTTTAAATGAGACCAAGAAAAATATGTGAAAGAATAGATAACGGACTTAAATTCACTCTCAAATCCTATTTTGCTAGCAGTGAAATTCGATACCAAACCTCCTGTGTGAAAACACCGCAGCAAAATAGAATTGTAGAACGCAAGTATCAATATATATTAGGTGTCAATCAAATGTCCCAAAATATTTTTGACACTTTACAGTGACCCATGTTGTTCATCTAATAAATAGATTGCCAAGTAGCAGCTTGAAAAATGAAATTCCTTACAAACTGCTATATGGAAAACTAGCTCATATCTCGAATTTAAAAGTTTTTGTATGCTTGGCCTATGCATCCACACTTACCACCTCAAGGTATAAACTTGATTCACGAGCAAGAAAATATGTCTTTCTTGGTTTTAAAGTTGGGACCAAAGGTTTTAGATTAACTGATGTAACATCCAAAGAAATTTTTGTTTTTTGGCATGTCACATTCTATGAAAATCAGTTTTCTTTCTCAAATTCTGCAGCAATTGAGAATATAAATTCCAATTTTGCACTTCAAATTTTACTACTTGGCACTGCATCGAATACATGTATTGATCCATTCATTTATGATTCATGCATTATATCTTCGCCTTATACTCATTCTCACTTTTTTACCATCGTCTTCAAGCACTGCACCACAATATTCTATTGAGCATGCTACATTTGAATCAGAAACTGCAGCAGACTCTTCAGTAGTATTAAACAATTCACATTCATTGCATCATCTTGATAACTCTTCTTGAAGGTCCACTAGAAATAAAAAAACTCCTTGTTACTGTAAGATTATCACTGCATGATAACCAACTCCACTGCTAGTGACAAATCATCTTATTCTTTGTATCCATTCTCACAATGTTTATGACCCCAAAGTACAGATCTTTGTCCCTTGCCATTTTGGCCAATTCGAAACCTAGCACCTATGAAGAGGCTGCCACTCAACGTTGCTGGAGAGAGGCGATACAAGCTGAATTGAAAGCTTTAGACCAAAATCAAACTTGGGTGCTCACTGAACTTCCAAAAGACAAGAAAGTTGTTGGGTGCAAGTGAGTTTTTCGTGTCAAGTTCAATCCGGATGGTTCAATTGAGCGGCACAAGGCCAAATTGGTAGCCAAAGGGTTCACTCAGGTATAGGACGTGAACTATACAGATACTTTTAGTCCAATATAAAATCCACCACTCTTAGAGTTATCTTAGCAATTGCAGCAGCCAAGAAGTGACACCTCAAGCAGCTGGATGTGAACACTGCATTTTTACACGACGACTTAGACAAGGAGGTCTACATGAAGCTTCCATCTGGATTGAACACCTCCCAACCAAGATTTGTTTGTAAGCTACAAAAGTCCCTCTATGGCTTGAAGCAAGCTAGCAGGTAGTGGAACATCAAGTTAGCCCAAACACTAATTGCTGCAGGCTACAAGAAATGTGTTGATGATCATTCCCTCTTTGTTAAAACCAAGGCAGGGGAGTTTACTGTTATCCTCGTATATATTGATGATCTAGTTTTGACTGGTGATGACATTGCTGAAATTGATGCAATTAAAGGATTTTAGATGCCAAATTCAAAATCAAGAATCTTAGTGATTTGAAATATTTCATAGGGATAGAAAGTTGCAAGATCAAATGATGGAAGGTTGCTTTATCTCACAAATACTAGACTTGATATTTCTTATGCAGTGGGCAGATTACTCATATCACGAATTTGTACATGGTGTGGTGAGCGTAGAAGCAATATATATTACACAAATAATTCTTACTCCTAATAACTATGGTAGTTGGAGTCATGCTATGTTAAGAGAAATCAGTTCTGAGTATATAAGACTCACGTCGCATATGAAAAAATTCTTTTAACTCTCATACAGACAAAGTAGAGTTTTTGGCGGTATTATATAGTGACCATGATGATTATGTAATTTTGAGTTTTTGACAATAATTAAAAATTATTATTAAAATTAATGTCATATTTTTACAAACTTTTTTTCAAATATTACAAAATCAAAGAATTATTTTAGTTTTAGCAACATTTTTTTAGTATTGTTAAAATTGTATCGTCACTAGAACTATTAAAGCATAAACTTATATATAATATTTATTGTTTATTGAATTTAACATTTTGTAGAGGATAAAAGCAAAAAAATGTTAATGATTATTATATTAAAATGAGAAGGGTAAATATTCTTTTTCGGTCTTTGACCTTTTTTCCGTGAGACATAGCATACCTTAATCATTTTTAAACCTCAACCAAGTCCTATCCATTAAGGAAAATTAACAAATCGACCCTGTTGTCGAATGGCAGCCGGTTATCTACTAATGTATCAAGTAACAATGTTAAGTGTCAACTCCAAATAATTACAGAGACTAAAATTCTCTCTCTATCTCTTTTTCCTTCTTCTGCTCCTCCTCCCCCTCTCCTTTTCCATTTTTTTGACCCATCATCAATGGCTGCACATACTAACTCGTTTGATTTAAGTCCGCCTTAGTGAATCAAACCAGCTAAACCTTAAAAAGCAACATGAACGAAATTAGCGCGAAAGAATCCTTAGCAATTGAAATTCTCAAATTGGAGAAAATCAGAAAACCCCAAATCTTTCCGAATTAGGTAGTGGAATGAGGGAAGAAAGGAATGGGAAGAAGAGGATGGTGGTTGAGTCACTGAGATGGCTAATAGAATCGTCCATAATGCCAAAGAAGCACCGCGCCATAAAGGGCATGCGTGCATTGTCGATGATGGAGTTGAAGGCCGAGCTCTACAAGTCTCAGAAAGATTCCAAGAAGTCTAGGGAATTCGCTGGCCTCGACGCCAAGTACCAACATGCCAAGAGCAAGCTTGTTTTCGTGAATTTTTTCTTGAAAAAGTATGCTACCACATTTTCTTCTTAATTGAATGTTTTACTTTCCACTATTGTGAATTGTCATGTCTATTGAAATTAATACTAGCTAGTGTTTGTGAAATTTTTTACTAAAACAAGAGCTTTAAGACTGTCAATGCAGACAATGATGATGGGTCTGAAAGAGAGGAAAAAGACTAAGGGAGGAGGAGGACGAGAAGGAGAAGGAGGAAGAAGAGATAGAGAGGGGATTTGTAGTCTCTGCAATCATTTGGAGTTGACATATAGCACTAACACATGACACGTCAATGAACAACTAGTTGCCATCTGGTAGCAGGGGTCAATTTGTCCATTTTTCTTAATGGATGAGGACCTACTTGAGGTTTAAGAATGATTAAAGTACGCTATGTTTCACGGAAAAGAGATATTCTCCGCATTTAAACAATTTTAGCATTCAAGTTCATTCAAGCAATTTTAGGTTACACGCTTTTCCCGCATTCTTCTTTTCTCGCGCTTCTTCTCATGCTCGTTTACGCACGGAGTGTCTTCTTCTTCTTCGCCTTCTTCTTCGCGTTCCTCCTCCTCCTCATTTCCCTCCTTCTTTTTCGCGTTCCTTCTTCTTCACGTGTGTTCTCCTTATTGTCATTCTTTTATTGTTGTTGCTGCTGTATTTTTTGTCTTTTCTTCCTTCTCTCCCTGGTGAAGAAGCAGTAGAAGATGAGGAGGAAGAATTTTAAATTGTGCAGAACAGAAATGAACCAAACATGTTATTATGGTGAAATATATAAGACCCAAAATTTTTGAAAATTAAATAATTAGCTATTTGTGAGTTAAAATATTAGATTGAGATGTAATTTTTAAAAAATTATTTTTAACAAAAATAATTAAATAAAATTTTATAATTATTAAAATTTAATTTAATTATTACTTATTTTATTAAATTTAAATTATTTATCAAAAAATAAAATGTTTTACTACCATAAATTTTCATTCATTCCTATTAGTGTTAAATGTTTTCGTTTCCTTAGCTTCATTCATACCACCGAATGAACTTGAAAAACAAAAAAAGAAAAGAAACACCGAGAGAGAGAATAGAATGGAAACCATGGAACCCAGATTTTTCAGCTTTGATTTCTTACGATTTTTAACTCCAATAAAAAATTTAATTCAAAAAAAGTGTTTGTATCTTTCTCTTCTATATGTTGAAATCTTTTTTTCGGTAGAAATTGATAGTGAAATAGTTCTTCTTCTCCTTGAGTTTTACTAACTAGAGTTCTAAGAAGTACAGATAATTTTTGACATTTTTTTTTCGACAATTCGGTCAAAAAAATTTTTTCGTAGTCTCGAATATTTTGATTTCGTATGGAGGTAGAGTTTAGTAACTTTATAATAATTAAATATGAATTTGATAAGTGAATGTTGATTTGATTGATTATTGTTTGAATTTGAATGAGTTTATATTGAATTTTTGTTGTTGCTTGTGATTTGTTCAGCTAGGTATGAATGGCCAGCTGGGGTATTTTGGTGAATTTTAAGTTGGAATATCGTTGAGAATAAAGTATAAATTTGGTGAGATTTGATGGTCGAGAGATTAAATTAAAGTTACGAAGAATTGGTAACCGAAAAAACTCGAGAATGGATTAAAATACAAGTAATATTTTGAAAGAGAAAGGTTAAGGATTTCGGTTTTAGTATATGAGAAAGATGAGTAATTTAACTCTATTTTTGAAGGATAAAAATGGGTATTTTGTAAAAGTTCAGGTTATATTTATAAATATAAAAATAAGTAAAGGTTCAAATATAATTTTATAAAATATTGAAATTGAAAATAAAGTATTAAAAAGTTCGTGATTTAGAAAATAATTAATAAAACTTTTAAAATATGGTTTTATAAACTAAGTTTTAAAAGGAGATTATAAATATTATTTTAAATACTTCTTTAAAATTACGAATTTATATTAAAATAAATTATTATTATAATTAGAAATTATTAAAAATATTATTTTGTAAGAATATTATAATGTGTAATATTAATGAGTAAGTATGTAAGCAAAATAATCTTAAAAGTTTTAGAAAACGCAAACTTAATTAAAGTACTTTACAATTCTTTTCCATAAGATACTTAGGGAAAGGCGAGGGAAGAATGTGAAGTTGAGTTATGATAAAGAATTAAAAGATTGAAGAAAAGAAGAGAGAAAAAAAAGAAGTAGAAAAATAAAAAGAAAGATGAGAAAGAAAAGAATGTATTAACTAAAGGGATATTTGCCATAGAAGAGCAGATCTCTATCACAGGAGAGTAGAGACCAAAGATAAAAAGACTTTAAAAGACTGTCTGCCACAGGAGAGTAGAAAATAAAGACTAAAAGATTTTAATGAACGTCTGCCACAGTAGAACAGATAGAAAAGAAGGTATTAATTAAAGGGATCTCTACCGCAATAGAGTAGAGAGCAAAGATTGAAAAGAAATTGAGTTCTATTTGGGCCTTAGTGTAATACCCGGTCTAACCGAAATTAATTAAATAATGAGTTAAGTAGGAGCGAATATGGTTGGAATAATTGGCAATTGGAATTTGATGATTTAAATATGATTTTTGGATTCAGTGAATTTTTCCGAGTCGGAAGACATAGTTTTCTGCGTAAAAGCGCGCAGTGGAATTTTGACCGGCAGTACCGGCTGAGACCTGTCTGGTACTGCAGCTGAGAAAATTGATTATGAGTAAATAAGATTAAGAAATGAGGGATTATAATTAGGGGAGATAGAAATATTTGAAGTGCGATTTAGAGCGCTAATCTTAAAGGTTTTGGTCCAAAATTGGGCCAACGGACAAAAATAAGTGAACCGGGCCTAAGTGGGCCCAAGACCCAACATATATAAACATTAGTTATGAGCATTTCAGCTCATTTTGCCCTAAAGAAGGTGTGTGGGGCGCTGAATTGAGAAGAGAGAAGAGAAGAGAGAAAACCTAACTCTCCTTGATCTTCAAACCACCATAACTTGAGCTACGGAGCTCCGATTGACGAGCCGTTTGTGGCCACGCGTCGCTCTTCTCATCCCCTACAATTCTATCTAAGTTTTGTGGTGAGTA